>NC_064638.1:41542137-41848198 GCF_023864345.2 Schistocerca serialis cubense | reverse complement strand
TCTATGTCTTCTCCTGCTAAATCGAATAACGTTTCTATGGAAAGGAAAGGATTTTCTTTTGGGATACGAGTATCTCCTTCCAATGCACTATTCCTTCACTACGCATCATTCGCTGCCTCACATTGTCGAATTAACACAGAAATTACGTCGCTATGGAATACTATCGGTTCTATGACTTATCCTTCTAAATCGAGTAACATTTCAATGGAAAGGCCAGGATTTTCTTTTGGAATACGAGTATCTCCTTTCCGATGCACGGTACCTTCTTTACTGCTTACCTCGCTCCCTCACATTGACGAATTAACACAGATATTGCGTCGCTATGAAATACAATGGGTTCTATGACTTCTACCACTAAAACGAGTAATGTTTGTATGGGAACGACAGGATTTTCTTTTGGGATACGAGTATCTCCCTTCCCGATGCACTATTCTTTCTTTACTGCATCCCTCGCTCCGTCACATTGACGAATTAACACAGAGATTGCGTTACTATGAAATACTATTATTTCTATGACATCTCCTTTTAAAACTAGTAACGTTTATATGGAAACGACAGGATTTTCTTTTGGGATACGAGTATCTCCTTTCCGATGCACTATTCGTTCTTTACTGAATCCCTCGCTCCCTCCCTTTGACAACTTAACACAGTAATAGCGTCGCTATGAAATACTATGGGATCTGTGACTTCTCCTTCTAAATCGAGTAACGTTTCTATGGATACGAAAGGATTTTCTTTTGAATACGAATGTCTCCTTCCGGTGCACTATTTCTTATGTACTGCATCCCCCGCTACGTAAGATTGACAAATTAACACAGAAATTTCGTCGGTATGAAATACTATGTGTTCTATGACTTCTACTTCTAAATCGAGTAACGTTTCTATGGAAACGACTGGATTTTCTTTTGGGAGACGAGTATCTCCTTTCCCGATGCACTACTCCCTCTTTACTGCATCCCTCGCTCCCTCACATTGACAAATTAACAAAGTACTGGCGTCGCTATGAAATACTATGTCGTCTGTGAGTTCTCCTTCTAAATCGAGTAACGTTCCAATGGAAGCGACAGGATTTTCTTTTGGTATACGAGTATCTCCTTTCCGATGCACTATTCCTTCTTTACTGCTTCCCTCGCTCCCGCTTATTGACGCATTAACACAGAAATTGCATCGCTATGAAATACTATGGGTTCTATTACTTCTCCTTCTAAATCGAGTAACGTTTATATGGAAGCGACGGGATTTTCTTTTGGGATACGTCTATCTCCTTACCGTTGCACTATTGCTTCTTTACTGCATCCTTCGCTCCCTCACTTTGACAAATTAACACAGTAATTGCGTCGCTATGAAATACTATGGGATCTGTGACTTCTCCTTCTAAATCCAGTAACGTTTCTATGGGAACGTTTCTATGGGATCTCCTTACCGTTGCACTATTCCTTCTTTACTGCATCCCTCGCTCCCTCACTTTGACAAATTAACACAGTAATTGCGTCGCAATGAAATATTATGGGATCTCTGACTACTTCTTCTAAATCGAGTAACGTTTCTATGGGAACGACAGGATTTTCTTTTGGGATACGAATATCTCCTTTCCGATTCACTATTCCTGCTTCACTGCATCCCTCGCTTCCTCACATTGACGAATTAACACAGAAATTGCGTCGCAATGAAATACTATGGGATCTGTGACTACTCCTTCTAAATCGAGTAACGTTTCTATGGGAACGACAGGATTTTCTTTTGGGATACGAATATCTCCTTTCCGATTCACTATTCCTGCTTCACTGCATCCATCGCTTCCTCACATTGACGAATTAACACAGAAATTGCGTCGCAATGAAATACTATGGGATCTGTGACTACTCCTTCTAAATCGAGTAACGTTTCTATGGGAACGACAGGATTTTCTTTTGGGATACGAATATCTCCTTTCCGATTCACTATTCCTGCTTCACTGCTTCCTTCGCTCCCTGACATTGACGAATTAACACATAAATTGCGTCACTATGAAATACTATGGGTTCTACGACACCTCCTTCTAAATCGAGTAACGTTTCTACGGAAACGACAGGATTTTCTTTTGGGATACGAGTATCTCCTTTCCCATGCACTACTCCTTTTTTACTGCATCACTCGCTAACTCTCATTGACGAATTAACACAGAAGTTGCGTCGCTATGAAATTCTATGGGTTCTATGACATCTCCATCTAAATCGAGTAACGTTTCTATGGAAACGACAGGATTATCTTTTGGGATACGAATATCTCCCTTCCGATGCTTTATTCCTTCTTTTACTGCATCCCTCGCTCCCGCACATTGACGAATTAACACAGAAATTGCATCGCTCTGGAATACTATGGATTGTATGACTTCTCCTTCTAAATCGAGTAACGTTACTATGGAAAGGAAAGGATTTTCTTTTGGGATACGACTACCTCCTTTCCAATGCACTATTCGTTCACTACTGCATCCCTCGCTGCCTCACACTGTCGAATTAACACAGAAATTGCGTCGCTATGGAATACTATCGGTTCTATGACTTCTCCTTCTTAATCGAGTAACGTTTCTATGGAAAGGACAGGTTTTTCTTTTGGGATACGAATATCTCCTTTCCGATGCAGTATTCATTCTTTACTGCATCCCTCGCTACCTAACGTTGACGTATTAACACAGAAATTGCGTCCCTATGAAATTCTATGGGTTCTATGACATCTCTTTCAAAATCGAGTAACGATTCTATGGATGGACAGGAATTTCTTTTGGGATACGAGTATCTCCTTTCCGTTGCACGGTTCTTTCTATACTGCATTCCTCGCTCCCTCACATTGACGAATTAACACAGATTTGGCGTCGCTATGATATACTATGCGTTCTATGACTTCTACCTCTAAATCGAGTATCGTTTGTATGGGAACGACTGGATATTCTTTTGGGATACGAGTATCTTCCTTCCCGATGCACTATACCATCTTTACTGCATCCCTCGCTTCGTCACATTGACGAATTAACACAGAGATTGCGTTGCTATGAAATACTATGGGTTCTATGACATATCCTTCTAAATCGAGTAACGTTTCTATGGAAATGAGAGGATTTTCTTTTGGGAAACGAGTATCTCCTTTCCGATGCACTATTCCTTTTTTACTGCATCACTCGTTAACTCACATTGACGAATTAACACAGAAGTTGCGTCGCTATGAATTTCTGTGGGTTGTATGACATCTCCTTCTAAATCGAGTACCGTTTCTATGAAACCACAGGATTTTCTTTTGTGATACGACTATCTCCCTTACGATGCATTATTCCTTCTTTTCTGCATACCTCGCTCCCTCACGTAGACGAATTAACACAGAAATTGTATCGATATGGAATACTATGTGTTTATGTCTCCACCTTCTAAATCGAGTAACGTTTCTATGGAAACGAAAGGGTTTTCTTTTGGATACGAATATCTCCTTTCCGATGCACTATTTAATCTTTACTGCATCCCTCGCCACCTAACATTGACGAATTAACACAGAAATATCGTCGGTATGAAATACTATTTGTTCTATGACCTCTACGTCTAAATCGAGTAACGTTTCTATGGAATCGACTGGATTTTCTTTTGGGATACGAGTATATCCTTTCCCGATGCACTATTCCCTCTTTACTGCATCCCTCGCTCCCTCTTATTGACGAATTAACACAGAAATTGCGTCGCTATGAAACACTATGGGTTCTATGACTTCTCCTTCTAAATCGAGTAACGTGTCTATGACAAGGACAGGATTATGTTCTGCGATACGCCTATCTCCTTTCCGATGCACTATTCCAACTTTACTGCATCCCTCGCTCCCTCACATTGACGAATTAATACAGAAATTGTGTTGCTATGGAATACTATGGGTTGTATGACTCCTCCTTCTAAATCGAGTAATGTTTCTATGGAAACTACAGGATTTTCTTTTGGGATACGAATATCTCCTTTCCGATGCAGTATTCCTTCTTTACTGCATCCCTCGCCACCAAACGTTGACGTATTAACACAGAAATTGCGTCCCTATGAAATACTATGTATTCTATGACATCTCCTTCTAAATCGAGTAACGTTTCTACGGAAAGGACAGGATTTTCTTTTGGGATAGGAGTATCACCTTTCCGATGCACGGTTCCTTCTTTACTGCGTCCCTCGCTCCCTCACATTGACGAATTAACACAGATATTGCGTCGCTATGAAATACTATGGTTTCTATGACTTCTACCTCTAAATCGAGTAGCGTTTGTATGGGAACGACAGGATTTCCATTTGGGATACGAGTATCTCCCTTCCCGATGCACTATTCCTTCTTTACTGCATCCCTCGCTCCGTCACATTGAAGAATTAACACAGAGATTGCGTTGCTATGAAATACTATGGGGTCTATGACATCTGCTTCTAAATCGAGTAACGTTTCCATGGAAGTGACAGGATTTTCTTTTGGGATACGACTATGTCCTTACCGTTGCAGTATTCCTTCTTTACTGCATCCCTCGCTCCCTCACTTTGACAAATTAACTCAGTAATTGCGTCGCTATGAAATACTATGGGATCAGTGACTTCTCCTTCTAAATCGAGTAACGTTTCTATGGAAACGACAGGATTTTCTTTTTGTATGCGAGTATCTCCTTTGCGATGCACTATTCCTTCTTTACTGCATCCCTCGCTTCCTCACATTGACAAATTAACACAGAAATTGCGTCGCTATGAAAAACAATATGTTCTATGACTTCTCCTTCTAAATTGAGTAACGTTTCTATGGAAACGACAAGATTTTCTTTTGGGATACGACTATTTCCTTTCCGATGCACTATTCCTTCTTTACTACAACACTCGCTCCCTCACATTGACGAATAACCACAGAAATTGCGTCACTATGAAATACTATGGGTTCTATGACTCCTCCTTCTAAATCGAGTAACGTCTCTATGGAAACGAGAGGATTTTCTTACGGGATACGACCATCTCCCTTACGATGCATTATTCCTTCTTTACTGCATCCCTCGCTCCCTCACATTGACGAATTAACACAGAAATTGCATCGCTATGGAATTCTATGGGTTGTAGGACTTCTCCTTCTAAATCGAATAACGTTTCTATGGAAACGAATGGATTTTCATTTGGATACGAATATCTCCTTTCCGATGCACTATTTCTTCTTTACTGCATCCCTCGCTACCTAACATTGACGAATTAACACAGAAATAGCGTCGCTATGAAAGACTATGACTTCTATGACCCCTCCTACTAAATCGAGTAACGTTTCTATGGAAACTACAGGACATTCTCTTGGGATACGAGTATCTCCTTTCCGATGCATTATTCCCTCTTTACTGCATCCCTCTCTCCTTCATATTGACAAATTATCACAGATATTGCGTCGCTATGAAAAACGGCCTTGCTGTGCTGGTACTGCGAACGTCTGAAAGCAAGGGGAATCTACAGCCGTAATTTTTCCCGAGGGCATGCAGCTTTACTGTATGATTACATGATGATGGCGTCCTCTTGGGTAAAATATTACGGAGGTAAAATAGTCCCCCATTCGGATTTCCGGGCGAGGACTACTCAAGAGGATGTCGTTATCAGGAGAAAGAAACTGGCGTTCTACGGATCGGAGCGTGGAATGTCAGATCCCTTAATCGGGCAGGTAGGTTAGAAAATTTATAAAGGGAAATGGATAGGTTGAAGTTAGATATAGTGGGAATTAGTGAAGTTCGGTGGCAGGAGGAACAAGACTTCGGGCAGGTGACTACAGGGTTATATACGCAAAATCAAATAGGGGTAATGCAGGAGTAGGTTTAATAATGAATAGGAAAATAGGAATGCGGGTAAGCTACTACAAACAGCATAGTGAACGCATTATTGTGGCCAAGATAGATACGAAGCCCACACCTACTACAGTAGTACAAGTTTATATGCCTACTAGCTCTGCAGATGACGAAGAAATTGAAGAAATGTATGATGAAATAAAAGAAATTATTCAGATTGTGAAGGGAGACGAAAATTTAATAGTCATGGGTGACTGGAATTCGAGTGTAGGAAAAGGGAGAGAAGGAAACATAGTAGGTGAATATGGATTGGGGGACAGAAATGAAAGAGGAAGCCGCCTGGTAGAATTTTGCACAGAGCACAACATAATCATAACTAACACTTGGTTTAAGAATCATGAAAGAAGGTTGTATACATGGAAGAACCCTGGAGATACTAAAAGGTATCAGATAGATTATATAATGGTAAGACAGAGATTTAGGAACCAGGTTTTAAATTGGAAGACATTTCCAGGGGCAGATGTGGACTCTGACCACAATCTATTGATTATGACCTGTAGATTAAAACTGAAGAAACTGCAAAGTGGTGGGAATTTAAGGAGATGGGACCAGGATAAACTAAAAGAACCAGAGGTTGTACAGAGATTCAGGGAGAGCATAAGGGAACAATTGACAGGAATGGGGGAAATAAATGCAGTAGAAGAAGAATGGGTAGCTTTGAGGGATGAAGTAGTGAAGGCAGCAGAGGATCAGGTAGGTAAAAAGACGAGGGCTAGTAGAAATCCTTGGGTAACAGAAGAAATATTGAATTTAATTGATGAAAGGAGAAAATATAAAAATGCAGTAAGTGAAACAGGCAAAAAGGAATACAAACGTCTTAAAAATAAGATCGACAGGAAGTGCTAAATGGCTATACAGGGATGGCTAGAGGACAAATGTAAGGATGTAGAGGCCTATCTCACTAGGGGTAAAATAGATACCGCCTACAGGAAAATTAAAGAGACCTTTGGAGATAAGAGAACGACTTGTATGAATATCAAGAGCTCAGATGGAAACCCAGGTCTAAGCAAAGAAGGGAAAGCAGATAGGTGGAAGGAGTATATAGAGGGTCTATACAAGGGCGATGTACTTGAGGACAATATTATGGAAATGGAAGAGGATGTAGATGAAGATGAAATGGGAGATACGATACTGCGTGAAGAGTTTGACAGAGCACTGAAAGACCTGAGTCGAAACAAGGCCCCCGGAGTAGACAATACTCCATTGGAACTACTGACGGCCTTGGGAGAGCCAGTCCTGACAAAACTCTACCATCTGGTGAGCAAGGTGTATGAAACAGGTGAAATACCCTCCGACTTCAAGAAGAATATAATAATTCCAATCCCAAAGAAAGCAGGTGTTGACAGATGTGAAAATTACCGAACTATCAGCTTAATAAGTCACAGCTGCAAAATACTAACACGAATTCTTTACAGACGAATGGAAATACTAGTAGAAGCCAACCTCGGGGAAGATCAGTTTGGATTCCGTAGAAACACTGGAACACGTGAGGCAATACTGACCTTACGACTCATCTTAGGAGAAAGATTAAGGAAAGGCAAATCTACGTTTCTAGCATTTGTAGACTTAGAGAAAGCTTTTGACAATGTTGACTGGAATACTCTCTTTCAAATTCTAAAGGAGGCCGGGGTAAAATACAGGGAGCGAAGGGCTATTTACAATTTGTACAGAAACCAGATGGCAGTTATAAGAGTCGAGGGACATGAAAGGGAAGCAGTGGTTGGGAAGGGAGTAAGACAGGGTTGTAGCCTGTCCCCGATGTTGTTCGATCTGTATATTGAGCAAGCAGTAAAGGAAACAAAAGAATAATTCGGAGTAGGTATTAAAATTCATGGAGAAGAAATAAAAACTTTGAGGTTCGCCGATGACATTGTAATTCTGTCAGAGACAGCAAAGGACTTGGAAGAGCAGTTGAATGGAATGGACAGTGTCTTGAAAGGAGGATATAAGATGAACATCAACAAAAGCAAAACAAGGATAATGGAATGTGGTCTAATTAAGTCGGGTGAAGCTGAGGGAATTAGATTAGGAAATGAGGCACTTAAAGTAGTAAAGGAGATTTGCTGTTTGGGGAGCAAAATAACTGAAGATGGTCGAAGTAGAGAGGATATAAAATGTAGGCTGGCAATGGCAAGGAAAGCGTTTCTGAAGAAGAGAAATTTGTTAACATCCAGTATTGATTTAAGTGTCAGGAAGTCATTTCTGAAAGTATTCGTATGGAGTGTAGCCATGTATGGAAGTGAAACATGGACGATAAATAGTTTGGACAAGAAGAGAATAGAAGCTTTCGAAATGTGGTGCTACAGAAGAATGCTGAAGATTAGATGGGTAGATCACATAACTAATGAGGAAGTATTGAATAGGATTGGGGAGAAGAGAAGTTTGTGGCACAACTTGACCAGAAGAAGGGATCGGTTGGTAGGACATGTTCTGAGGCATCAAGGGATCACCAATTGAGTATTGGAGGCCAGCGTGGAGGGTAAAAATCGTAGGGGGAGACCAAGAGATGAATACACTAAGCAGATTCAGAAGGATGTAGGTTGCAGTAGGTACTGGGAGATGAAAAAGCTTGCACAGGATAGAGTAGCATGGAGAGCTGCATCAAACCAGACTCAGTACTGAAGACCACAACAACAACAACATGAAATACTATGGGTTCCTATGGGTTCTATGACTTCTACCTCTAAATCGAGTAACGTTTGTATGGGAACGACAGGCTTTTCTATTGGGACACGAGTATCTCCCTTCCCGAAGCACTATTCCTTCTTTACTGTATCCCACGCTCCGTCACATTGACGAATTATCACAGAGATTGCGTTGCTATGAAATACTAAGGGTTCTATGACATCTCCTTCTAAATCGAGTAACGTTAATACGGAAACGACAGGATTTTCTTTTGGGATACGCCTATCTCCTTTCCGATGCACTATTCCATCTTTCCTGCATCCTTCGCTCCCTCACATTGACGAATTAACACAGAAATAGCGTCGCTATGAAGTACTATGGGTTCTATGAGTTCTCCTCCTAATTCGAGTTACATTTCTATGGAAAGGAAAGGATTTTCCTTTGGGATACGAGTATCTCCTTTCCAATAAACTATTCCTTCTCTACTGCATCCTTCGCTCCTTCACATTGTCGAATTAACACAGAAATTGCGTCGCTATGAAATACTATCGGTTCTATGACTTCTCCTTCTTAATCGAGTAATGTTTCTATGGAAACGAGAGGATTTTCTTTTGGGATACAACTATCTACTTTCCGATGCACTATTGCTTCTTTACTGCATCCCTCGCTCCCTCTCATTGACGAATTAACACAGAAATTGAGTCGCCATGCAATTCTATGGGTTCTATGACTTCTACTTCTAAATCGAGTAACGTTTCTATGGAAACGACTGGATTTTCTTTTGGGATACGCCTATCTCCTTTCCGATGCACTATTCCATCTTTACTGCATCCCTCGCTCATTCACATAGACGAATTAACACAGAAATAGCGTCGCTATGAAATACTATGAGATCTATGACTTCTCCTTCTAAATAGAGTAACGTTTCTATGGAAACTACAGGATTTTATTTTGGGATTTGACTATCTCCTTTCCGATGCACTATTCCTTCTTTACTGCATCCCTCGCTCTGTCACATTGACGAATTAACACAGAGCTTGCGTTGCTATGTAATACTATGGGCTCTATGACATCTCCTTCTAAATCGAGTAACATTTATATGGAAACGACAGGATTTTCTTTTGGGATACGAGTTCCTCCGATGCACTATTCCTTCTTTACTGCATCCCTGGCTCCCTCACACTGACGAATTAACACAGAAATTACGGCGCTATGAAATACTAAGGGTTCTTTGACTCCTCCTTCTAAATTGAGTAAAGTTTCTATGGAAACGAAATTCATTTCTTTTGGGACAAGAGTATCTCCTTTCTGAAGCACTATTCCTTTTTTACTGCATCACACGCTTCCTCACATTGACGAATAAACACAGAAGTTGAGTCGGTACGTAATTCTATGGATTCAATGACTTCTCCGTCTAAATCGAGTAACGTTTCTATGGAAACTATAGAATTTTCTTTTGGGATGCGACTATCTCCCTTCCGAAGCAATATTCCTACTTTACTGCATCCCTCGCTCCCTCAGATTGACGAATTAACACAGAAATTGACTCGCTATGGAATGCTATGGGCTGTATGACTACTTCTTCTAAATCGAGTAATGTTTCTATGGATACGAAAGGATTTTCTTTTGGATACGAATATCTCATTTCCGATGCACTATTCCTTCTTTACTGCATCCCTCGCTACCTAACATTGACGAATTAATACAGAAATTACGTCGCTATGCAATACTATGGGTTCTATGACTTCTACTTCTAAATCGAGTAACGTTTCTATGGAA
The DNA here is from genome assembly GCF_023864345.2 of Schistocerca serialis cubense. NCBI lineage: Eukaryota > Metazoa > Arthropoda > Insecta > Orthoptera > Acrididae > Schistocerca > Schistocerca serialis. Next base: position 41,837,946 of record NC_064638.1, on the reverse strand, counting down.
ACGACTAGATTTTCTTTTGGGATACGAGTATCTCCTTTCCCGATGCACTAGTCCCTCTTTACTGCATTCCTCGCTCCCTCCTATTGACGAATTAACACTGAAATTGCGACGCTATTGAATGCTATGGGTTCTATGACTTCTCCTTCTAAATCCAGTAACGTGTCAATGGAAAGGATAGATTTTCTTTTGGGACACGACTCTCTCCCTTCCGATGCACGATTACTTCTTTACTGCATCCCCCGCTCCCTCACATTGACGAATTAACACAGAAATTGCGTTGCTATGAAATACTATGGGTATCACGACTTCTTCTTCTAAGTCGAGTAAAGTTTCTATGGAAACGACAGGATTTTCTTTTGGGATACGACTATCTCCTTTCCGATGTACTATTGCTTCTTTACTGCATCCCTCGCTCCCTCGCATTGACGAATTAACGCAGAAATTGAGTCGCCATGCAATACTATGGGTTCTCTGACTTCTACTTCTAAATCGAGTAACGTTTCTATGGAAACGACTGGATTTTCTTTTGGGATATGTGTATCTCCTTCCCCGATGCACTAGTCCCTCTTTACTTCATCCCTCGCTCCCTCCTATTGACGAATTAACACTGAAATTGCGTCGCTATGAAATAATATGGGTTCTATGACTTCTCCTTCTAAATCGAGTAACGTGTCTATGGAAAGGACAGGATTTTCTTTTGGGAAACGCCTATCTCCTTTCCGATGCACTGTTCCATCTTTACTGCATCCCTCGCTCATTCACATAGACGAATTAACACAGAAATAGCGTCGCTACGAAATACTATGAGTTCTATGACATATCCTTTTACACCGTGTAAGGTTTCTATGGAAACTACAGGATTTTATTTTGGGATTTGACTATCTCCTTTCCGATGCATTACCCCTTCTTTACTGCATCCCTCGCTCCTTCACATTGAAGAATTAACACAGAGCTTGCGTTGCTATGAAATACTATGGGTTATATGACATCTCCTTCTAAATCGAGTAACGTTTATATGGAAACCACAGGATTTTCCTTTGGGATACGAGTATCTCCTTTCCAATAAACTATTCCTTCTCTACTGCATCCGTCGATCCCTCACATTGTCGAATTAACACAGAAATTGCGTCGCTATGGAATACTATCGGTTCTATGACTTCTCCTTCTTAATCGAGTATTGTTTCTATGGAAACGAGAGGATTTTCTTTTGGGTTACGAGAATCCCTTTCCGATGCACTATTCCTTCTCAACTGCATCCCTCGCTCCCTCACATTGATGAATTAACACAGAAATTGCGTCGCTATGAAATAGTATGGGTTCTATGTCTTCTCCTTCTAAATCGAGTAACGGGTCTATGAAAAGGACAGTATTTTCTTTTGGGATACGACTCTCTCCTTTCCGATGCACTACTCCTTCTTTACTGCATCCCTTGCTTCCTCACATTGACGAATTAACACAGATATTGCGTCACTATGAAATACTATGTTTACCAAGACTTTTTCTTCTAAGTCGAGTAACGTTTCTATGGAAACGACAGGATTTTCTGTTGGGATACGAGTATTTCCGTTGCACTATTCCTTCTTTACTGCATCCCTGGCTCCCTCACACTGACGAATTAACACAGAAATTACGGCGCTATGAAATACTATGGGTTCTTTGACACCTCCTTCTAAATTGAGTAAAGTTTCTATGGAAACGACAGGATTTTCTTATGGGATACGCCTATCTCCTTTCCGATGCACTATTCCATCTTCCTGCATCCTTCGCTCCCTCACATTGACGAATTAACACAGAAATACCGTCGCTATGAAGTACTATGGGTTCTATGACTTCTCCTTCTGAATCGAGTAACGTTTCTATGGAAAGGAAGGGATTTTCCTTTGGGATACGAGTATCTCCTTTCCCGATGCACTAGTCCCTCTTTACTGCATCCCTCGCTCCCTCCTATTGACGAATTAACACTGAAATTGCGTCGCTATGAAATAATATGGGTTCTATGACTTCTCCTTCTAAATCGAGTAACGTGTCTATGGAAAGAACAGGATTTTCTTTTGGGAAACGCCTATCTCCTTTCCGATGCACTGTTCCATCTTTACTGCATCCCTCGCTCATTCACATAGACGAATTAACACAGAAATAGCGTCGCTATGAAATACTATGAGTTCTATGACATATCCTTCTAAATCGAGTAAGGTTTCTATGGAAACTACAGGATTTTATTTTGGGATTTGACTATCGCCTTTCCGATGCATTTTCCCTTCGTTACTGCATCCCTCGCTCCTTCACATTGCCGAATTAACACAGACATTGCGGCGCTACGAAATACTATAGGTTCTGTGACTTCTCTTTCTAAATCGAGTAACATTTCTATGGAAAGCACAGGATTTTCTTTTGGGTTACGAGAATCTCCTTTCCGATGCACTATTCCTTCTCAACTGCATCCCTCGCTCCCTCACATTGACGTATTAACACAGAAATTGGGTCGCTATGAAATAGTATGGGTTCTATGTCTTCTCCTTCTAAATCGAGTAACGTGTCTATGGAAAGGACAGTACTTTCTTTTGGGATACTACTCTCTCCTTTGCGATGCACTATTCCTTCCTTACTGCATCCCTTGCTTCCTCACAATGACGAATGAACATAGATATTGCGTCACTATGAAATACTATGTTTACCACGACTTTTTCTTCTAAGTCGAGTAACGTTTCTATGGAAACGAGAGGATTTTCTTTTGGGATTCGACTATCTCCATTCCGATGCACTATTGCTTCTTTACTGCATCCCTCGCTCCCTCACATCGACGAATTAACGCAGATATTGCGTCGCTGTAAAATACTATGTGTTTTATGACTTCTCCTTCTAAATCAAGTAACGTTTCTTTGGAAACGACAGGATTTTCTTTTGGGATACGCCTATCTCCTTTCCGATGCACTATTCCATCTTTACTGCATCCCTCGCTCATTCACATAGACGAAGTAGCACAGAAATAGCGGCGCTATGAAATACTATGGGTTCTTTGACACCTCCTTCTAAATTGAGTAAAGTTTCTATGGAAACGACAGGATTTTCTTATGGGATATGCCTATCTCCTTTCCGATGCACTATTCCATCTTCCTGCATCCTTCGCTCCCTCACATTGACGAATTAACACAGAAATAGCGTCGCTATGAAGTACTATGGGTTCTATGACTTCTCCTTCTGAATCGAGTAACGTTTCTTTGGAAAGGAAGGGATTTTCCTTTGGGATACGAGTATCTCCTTTCCCGATGCACTAGTCCCTCTTTACTGCATCCCTCGCTCCCTCCTATTGACGAATTAACACTGAAATTGCGTCGCTATGAAATAATATGAGTTCTATGACATATCCTTCTAAATCGAGTAAGGTTTCTATGGAAACTACAGGATTTTATTTTGGGATTTGACTATCGCCTTTCCGATGCATTTCCCTTCGTTACTGCATCCCTCGCTCCTTCACATTGCCGAATTAACACAGACATTGCGGCGCTACGAAATACTATAGGTTCTGTGACTTCTCTTTCTAAATCGCGTAACATTTCTATGGAAAGCACAGGATTTTCTTTTGGGTTACGAGAATCTCTTTTCCGATGCACTATTCCTTCTCAACTGCATCCCTCGCTCCCTCACATTGACGTATTAACACAGAAATTGGGTCGCTATGAAATAGTATGGGTTCTATGTCTTCTCCTTCTAAATCGAGTAACGTGTCTATGGAAAGGACAGTACTTTCTTTTGGGATACTACTCTCTCCTTTGCGATGCACTATTCCTTCCTTACTGCATCCCTTGCTTCCTCACAATGACGAATGAACATAGATATTGCGTCTCTATGAAATACTATGTTTACCACGACTTTTTCTTCTAAGTCGAGTAACGTTTCTATGGAAACGAGAGGATTTTCTTTTGGGATTCGACTATCTCCATTCCGATGCACTATTGCTTCTTTACTGCATCCCTCGCTCCCTCACATCGACGAATTAACGCAGATATTGCGTCGCTGTAAAATACTATGTGTTTTATGACTTCTCCTTCTAAATCAAGTAACGTTTCTTTGGAAACGACAGGATTTTCTTTTGGGATACGCCTATCTCCTTTCCGATGCACTATTCCATCTTTACTGCATCCCTCGCTCATTCACATAGACGAAGTAGCACAGAAATAGCGGCGCTATGAAATACTATGAGTTCTATGACTTCTCCTTCAAAATCGAGTAACGTTTCTATGGAAACGAGAGGATTTTCTTTTGGGATTCGACTATCTCCATTCCGATGCACTATTGCTTCTTTACCGCATCCCTCGCTCCCTCACATCGACGAATTAACGCAGAAATTTCGTCGCTATAAAATGGTAGGAGTTCTATGACTTCTCCTTCTAAATCAAGTAACCTTTCTATGGAAACGACAGGATTTTCTTTTGGGATACGTGTATCTCCTTTCCCTATGCACTATTCCCTTTCTACAACAACCCTCGCTCCCTCACATTGTGGAATTAACACAGATATTGCGTCGCTATGAAATACAATGGGTTCTATGACTTCTCCTTCTAAATCGAGTAACGTGTCTTAGGAAAGGACAGGATTTTCATTTGTGATACGTCTATCTCCTTTTCCATGCACTATTCCTTCTTTACTGCATCCCTCGCTCCCTCACATTGAGGAATTTACACAGAAATTGCGTCGCTATGAAAATCTATAGGTTCTGTGACTTCTCCTTCTAAATGAAGTAACGTTTTTATTGAAACGACAGGATTCGTGTAACGTTTCTATGGAAAGGAAAGGATTTTCCTTTGGGATACGAGTATCTCCTTTCCAATAAACTATCCCTTCTCTACTGCATCCGTCGATCGCTCACATTGTCGAATTAACACAGAAATTGCGTCGCTATGGAATACTATCGGTTCTATGACTTCTCCTTCTTAATCGAGTATTGTTTCTATGGAAACGAGAGGATTTTCTTTTGGGTTACGAGAATCCCTTTCCGATGCACTATTCCTTCTCAACTGCATCCCTCGCTCCCTCACATTGATGAATTAACACAGAAATTGCGTCGCTATGAAATAGTATGGGTTCTATGTCTTCTCCTTCTAAATCGAGTAACGGGTCTATGGAAAGGACAATATTTTCTTTTAGGATTCGACTCTCTCCTTTCCGATGCACTACTCCTTCTTTACTGCATCCATTGTTCCCTCACATTGACGAATTAACACAGATATTGCGTCACTATGAAATACTATGTTTACCAAGCCTTTTTCTTCTAAGTCGAGTAACGTTTCTATGGAAATGACAGAATTTTCTTTTGGGATACATGTATCTCCTTTCCCGATGTACTATTCCTTCTTTACTGCATCCCTCGCTCCCTCACATTGACCAATCAACACAGAAATTGCGTCGCTATGAAATACTATCAGTTCTATGACTTCTCCTTCGAAATCGAGTAACGTGTCAATGGAAACGAAAGGATTTTCTTCTGGTATACGACTATCTCTTTTCCGTGCACTATTCCTTTTTTACTGCATAACGCGCACCATCACATTGACGAATTAACACAGAAATTGCGTCGCTATGAAATACTATGGGTTCTATGACTTCTTCTTCTCAATCGAGTAACGATTCTACGGAAGCGACAGGATTTTCTTTTTGGATACGAGAATCTCCTTTCCGATGCACTATTACTCCTTTACTGCATCTTTCCCTCCCTCACATTGTCGAATAAACACAAGATTGCGTCGCTATAAAATATTATGGGTCTTTTGACTTCTCCTTCTAAATCGAGTAACGTTTCTATGGAAACGAAAGGAATTTCTTTTGGGATACGGGTATCTCCTTTCCGAAGCTCTATTCCTTCTTCACTGCATCCTTCGCTCCCTCACATTGACGAATTATCACAGAAATTGCGTCGCTATGAAATTCTATGGGTTCTATGACTTCTTCTTCTAAATCGAGCAACGTTTCTACGGAAACGACAGGATTTTCTTTTTGGATACGAGTATCTCCTTTCCGATGCAGTATTCCTTCTTTACTGCATCCATCCCTCCCTCACATTGACGAATAAACACAAGTTTGCGTCGCTATGAGATTCTATGGGTTCTATGACTTCTCCTCCCAAATTGAGTACCGTGTCTAAGGAACGGACGGGATTTTCTTCAGGGATACGGCTATCTCCTTTCCGATGTATTATTCCTCCCTTACCGCATCCCTCGTGCCCTCACATTGACGAAATAACACAGATATTGCGTCGTTATGAAATACTATGGGTTCTATGACTCCTCCTTCTAAATCGAGTAACGTTTCTATGGAAACTACAGGATTTTATTTTGGGACGCGGCTATCTCCTTTCCGATGCACTATTCCTTGTTTACTGCATCCCTCGCTCCTTCACATTGACGAATTAACACAGAAATTGCGTCGCTATGAAATACTATGGGTTCTATGACTTCTCCTTCTGAATCGAGTAACGTTTCTATGGAAACCATGGGATTTTCTATTGGGATACGACTATCTCCTATCCGATGCACTATTCCTTCTTTACTGCATCCCTCGCACCCTCACATTGACGAATTAACACAGAAATTGATCGCTATGCAATACTATGGGTTCAATGACTTCTCCATCTAAATCGAGTAACGTTTTTATGGAAAGGACAGGATTTACTTTTGGTATACGAGTAGCTCCTTTCCGAAGCACTACTCCATCTTTTCTGCATCCCTCGCTCCCTCACATTGACGAACTAACACAGAAATTGCGTCGCTATGAAATACTATCAGTTCTATGACTTCTCCTTCTAAATCGAGTCACGATTCTATGGAAACTACAGGATTTTCTTTTGGGATACGAGTAACTCCTTTCCGATGCATTATGCCTCCTTTACTGCATCCCTCGCGCCCTCACATTGACGAAATAACACAGAAATTGTGTCGCTATGGAATACTATGGGTTCTATGGCATCTCCTTCTAAATCGAGTAACGTTTCTATGGAAACGACAGGATCTTCTTTTCGGATACGAATATCTCCTTTCCGATGCACTATTCCTGTTTTACTGCATCACTTGCAACCTAACATTGACGAATTACCACAGAAATTGCGTCCCTATGAAATACCATGCGTTCTATGACATCTCCTTCTAAATCGAGTAACGTTTCTATGGAAACGACAGGATTTTCTTTGGGGATACGACTATGTCCTTTCCGATGCACTATTCCGTCTTTACTGCATCCCTCGCTTCCTCACATTGACGAATTACACAGAAATAGCGTCGCTATGGAATACTATGGGTTCTATGAACTCTCCTACTAAATCGAGTAACGTTTCTATAGAAACGACAGGATTTTCTTTTCGGATACGAATATCTCAATTCCGATGCACTATTCCTGCGTTACTGCATCACTCACTACCTAACATTGACGAATTAAAACAGATATTGCGAACCCTATTAAATACCATATGTTCTATGACATCTCCTTCTAAATCGAGTAACGTTTCTATGGAAAGGACAGGATTTTCTTTTGGGATACGGATATCTCTTTTCCGATGCACTATTCCTTGTATATTGCGTCCCCGCTCCCTCCTATTGACTAATTAACAAAGAATTTGCGTCGCTATGAAATACTATGGGTTCTATGTTTTCTTCTTCTAAATCGAGTAACGTTTCTATGGAAACGACAGGATTTTCTTTTGGGATACGAGTATCTCCTTTCCAATGCACTATTCCTTGTATATTGCATCCCGCGCTCCATCCCATCGACGAATTAACACAGAAGTTGCGTCGCTATTAAATACAATGGGTTCTATGACTTCTCCTTCTAAATCGAGTAACGTGTCTAAGGAAAGGACAGGATTTTCTTTTGGGATACGACTATCTCTTTTCCGATGCACTATTCCTCCTTTACTGCATCCCTCGTTCTCTCACATTGACGAATTAACACATAAATTGCGTCGCTATGAAATACGATGGTTTCTATGACTTCTCCTTCTAAATCGAGTAACGTTCCCATGGAAAGGACAGGATTTTCTTTTGGGATACGAGTAACTATTTTCAAATGCACTATTCATTCTTTACTGCATTCCTCGCTCCCTCACATTGACGAATTAACACAGAAATTGCGTCGCTATGAAATACTATGGGTTCTATCACATTTCCATCTAAAACAAGTAAATTTTCTACGGAATTGAAAGGATTTTCTTTTGGGATATGTGTACCTTATTTCCCGATGCACTATTAATTCTTTACTGCATCCCTCGCTCTCTCACATTGACAAATTAACCCAGCAATTGCGGCGCTATGAAATACTATAGGTACTATGACTTCTACTTCCAAATTGAGTAACGTGTCTATGGAAAAGACAGGACTGTCTTTTGGGATACGACTATCTGTTTTCCGATGCACTATTCCTTGTATATTGCGTCCCCGCTCCCTCCTATTGACGAATTAACAAAGAATTTGCGTCGCTATGAAATACTATGGGTTCTATGTTTTCTTCTTCTAAATCGAGTAACGTTTCTATGGAAACGACAGGATTTTCTTTTGGGATACGACTATCTCCTTTCCGATGCACTATTCCCTCTTTACTGCGTAACTCGCTCCCTCACAATGACAAATAAACACAGAAATTGCGTCGCTATGAAATACTATGGGTTCTATGACTTCTCCATCTAAATCGAGTAACGTGTCTATGGAAAGGACAGGATTTTCTTTTGGGTTACGACCATTTCCCCTCCGATGCACTATTCCTTCATCACTGCATCCCTCGCTCCCTCACATTGACGAATTAACACAGAAAATGCGTCGCTATGAAATACTATGAGTTCTCTGTTTTCTCTTTCTAAATCGAGTAACCTTTCTATGGAAACTTCAGGATTTCCTTTTGGGATACGACTATCTCCTTTCCCATGCATTATTCCTTCCTTACTGCATCCCTCGCTCCTTCACATTGACGAATTAACCCAGAAATTGGGTCGCTATGATATACTATGGGTTCTATGACTTCTCCTTCTAAATCGAGTAACGTTTCTATGGAACCGACAGGATTCTCTTTTGGGATACGAGTATCTCCTTTCCGATGCACTGCTCCATCTTTACTGCATCCCTCGCTCCCTCACATTGACGAATGAATTCAGAAATAGCGTCGCTATGAATTTCAAAGGGTTCTATGACTTCTTCTAAATCGAATAACGTTTCTATGGAAAGGACAGGATTTTCTTTTGGGATACGAGTATCACCTTTCTGATGCACTATTCCCTCTTTACTGCATCCCTCGCTCCCTACACATTGACGAATAAACACAGAAATTGCGTCGCTATGAAATACTATGGGTTCTATGACTTCTCCATCTAAATCGAGTAACGTGTCTATGGAAAGGACAGGATTTTCTTCTGGGATACGACAATTTCCCTTCCGATGCACTATTCCTTCTTCACTGCATCCCCCGCTCCCTCACATTGACGAATTAACACAGAAAATGCTTCGCTATGAAATATTATGAGTTCTATGACATATCTTTCTAAATCGAGTAACTTTTCTATGGAAACTTCAGGATTTTCTTTTGGGATACGACTATCTCCCTTCCGATGCATTATTCCTTCCTTACTGCATCCCTCGCTCCTTCACATTGACGAATTATCACGGAAATAGCATCGCTATGTAAATCTATGTGTTCTATGACTTCTCCTTCTATATCGAGTAACGTATGTATGGAAACGACATGATTTTCATTTCGGATACGACTATCTCCTTTCCGATGCACTATTCCGTCTTTACTGCATCCATCGCTCCCTCACATTGACGAATTAACAGAGAAATTGATCGCTATAATATACTATGGGTTCTATGACTTCTCCTTCTATATCGAGTAACGTTTCTATTAAGAGGATAGGATTTTCTTTTGGGATTCGAGTATCTCCTGTCCGATGCTCTATTCCATCTTTACTGCATCCCTCGCTCCCTCGCATTGACGAATTAACACAAAAATTGCGTCGATATGAAATACTATGCGTTCTATGACTTCTCTTTCTAAATCGAGTAACGTTTCTATTGAAACTAGAGGAATTTCTTTTGGGATACGACTATCTCCCTTCCGATGCATTATTCCTTCTTTACTGCATCCCTCGCTCTCTCACATTGACTAATTAACTCAGAGATTGCGTGGCTATGAAATACTATGGGTTCTATGAATTCTCCTTCTAAATCGAGTAACGTGTCTATGGAAAGGACAGGATTTTCATTTGGGCTACGACTATCTCCTTTCTGATGCACTATTCCTTCTTCACTGCATCCCTCCCTCCCTGACATTGACAAATTAACACAGAAGTTGCGTCGCTGTGAAATACTCGTACTATGGTTTCTCTGACTTCTTCTTCTAAATCGAGTAACGTTTCTATGGAAACGACAGGATTTTCTTTTGGGATACGAGTATCTCCTTTCCGATGCACTATTCCATCTCTACTGCATACTTGGCTCCCTCACATTGACGAATTAACACAGAAATTGCGTCGCTATGAAATACTACCGGTTCTATGACTGCTCCTTCTATATCGAGTAACGTGTCTATGGAAAGGACCGGATTTTCTTTTGGGATACGACTATCTCCTTTCCGATGCACTATTCCTTCTTTACTGCATCCCTCGCTCCCTCACATTGACGAATAAACACAGAAATTGCGTCCCTAAGAAATACTATGTGTTCTAAGACTTCTCCTTCTAAATCGGGTAATGTTTCTATGAAAAGGACAGGATTTTCTTTTCCGATACGAGTATCTCCTGTCCGATGCACTATTCCAACTTTACTGCACCCCCCGCTCCCTCACATTGACGAATTAACCCAGAAATTGCGTCGCTCTGATATACTATGCGTTCTATGACTTCTCCTTGCAAAACGAGTAATGTTTCTATGGAAACGAAATAATTTTCTTTTGGGATACGAGTATCTCGTTTCCGATGCCCTATTCCTTCTTTACTGCATCCCTCGCTCCCTCACATTGATGAATTAACACAGAAATTGCGTCGCTATAAAATACTATGTGTTCTATGACTTCTTCTTCTATATCGAGTAACGTTTCTATGAAAACGACAGGATTTTCTATTTGGATACGAGTAACTCCTTTCCGATGAACTATTCATTCATAACTGCATCCCTCGCTCCCTCACACTGAGGAATTAACACAGAAGTTGCGTCGCTATGAAATACTATGAGTTCTATGATTTCTCCTTCAAAATCGAGTAACCTTTGTATGGAAACGACAGGATTTTTTTTTGGGATACGAGTATCTCCTTTCCCAATGCACTATTCCTTCTTCACTGCATGCCTCGCTCCCTCACATTGACGAATTAACACAGAAATTGCGTCGCAATGAAATACTATGGGTTCTATGACTTCTTCTTCTAAATCGAGTAACGTTTCTGTGCAAACGAGAGGATTTTCTTTTGGGATACGAGTATCTCTATGCCGATGCACTATTCCTTGTATATTGCATCGCCCACTCCCTCCCATTGACGAATTAACACAGAAATTGCGTCGCTATGAAATACTATGGGTTCTATGACTTCTCCTTCTAAATCGAGTAACATTTCTATGAAAAGGACAGGATTTTCTTTTGGGATACGAGTAGCTCCTTTCCGATGCACTACTATTACCTTACTGCATCCCTCGCTCCCTTATATTGACGAAATAATACAGAAATTGCGTCGCTATGGATTGCTATGGGTTCTATGACATCTCCTTCTAAGTCGAGTAACGTTTCTATGGAAAGGAGAGGATTTTTTTTTGGGATACGAGTATCTCCTTTCCGTTGCACTAACCCTTGTTTACTGCATCCCTCGCTCCCTCACATTGACGAATTAACACAGAAATTGCTTCGCTATGATATACTATGGGTTCTATGACTTCTGCTTCTAATTCGAGTAACGCTTGCATGGAAAAGACAGGATTTTCTTTTGGGATACGAGTATCTCCTTTCCCGATGCACTGTTCCTTCTTTACTACATTCCTCGCTCCCCCTCATTGAGGAACTAACACAGTAATGATATACTATGGGTTATGTGACTTCTCCTTCCAAATCGAGTAACGTGTCTATGGAAAGGACAGGACTTTCTTTTGGGATACGACTACCTCCATTCAGATGCACTATTCGTTCTTTACTGCATCCCTCGCTCCCCCACATTCACAAATTAACACAGAAATTGCGTCGCTATGAAATATATGAGTTCTATGATTTCTCCTTCTGAACCGAGTAACATTTGTATGGAAGCGACAGAATTTTTTTTTTTGGGATACTAGTATCTCCTTTCCCGATGCACTATTCCTTCTTTACAACATCCCTCGCTCCCTCACATTGAGGAATTAACACAGATATTGCGTCGCTAAGAAATACTGCGGGGTTCTATGACATTTCCGTCTAAATCAAGTAACGTTTTAATGGAAACGACAGAATTTTCTTTTGGGATACGAGTATATCCTATCCTGATGCACTATTCCTTCTTTACTGCATCCCTCGCTTTCTCACAATGACGAATTAACCCAGATATTGCGTCGCTATGCAATACTATGGGTTATATGACCTCTCCATCTAAATCGAGTAACGTGTCTATGGAAAAGACAGGATTTTCTTTTGGGCTACGACTATCTCCTTTCCGATGCACTATTCGTTCATTACTGCATCCCTCGCTCCCCCACATTGACGAATTAACACAGAAATTGCGTCGCTATTAAATACTATGGGTTCTACGACTTCTTCTTATAAATCGAGTAATGTTGCTATGGAAACCACAGAATATTCTTTTGGGATACGAGTATCTCCTTTCCGATGCACTATTCCTTGTATATTACATCCCCCGCTCCCTCCCATAGACGAGTTAACACAGATATTGCGTCGCTATGAAATACTATGGGTTCTATGACTTCTCCTTCTAAATCGAGTAACATTTCTATGAAAATCACAGGATTTTCTTTTGGGTTACGACTAACTCTTTTCGAATGCACTATTCCTTCCTTTCTTCATCCCTCGCTCCCTCACATTAACGAATTAACACGGAAAATGCGTCGCTATGAAGTCCTATGGGTTCTATGACTTCTTCGTCTAAATCGAGTAACGTTTCTACGGAATCGACATGATTTTCTTTTGCGATACGAGTATGTCCTTTCCCATGCACTATTTCTTATATTTCATCCCTCGTTCCCTCACATTGACGAATTAACACAGAAATTGCGTCGCTATAAAAGACTATGGGTTCGATTATTTCTTCTTCTAAATCGAGTAACGTTTCTATGGAAACCACAGGATTTTCTTTTGGGATACGAGTATCTCGTTTCCGATGCACTATTCCTTCTTTACTGCATCCCTCGCTCCCTCATATTGATGAATTAACACAGAAATTGCGTCGCTATAAAATACTATGGGTTCTATGACTTCTTCTTGTATATCGAGTAACGTTTCTATGAAAACGACAGGATTTTCTATTTGGATACGAGTATCTCCTTTCCGATGAACTATTCATTCCTAACTGCATCCCTTGCTCCCTCACACTGACGAATTAACACAGAAATTGCGCCGCTATGAAATACTATGGGTTCTGTGACTTCTCCTTCTAAATCGAGTAACGTTTCTATGGAAATTACAGGATTTTCTTTTGGGTTATGAGTATCTCCTTTCCGATGCACTATTCCCTCTTTACTGCATCCCTCGCTCCATCACATTCACAAATTAACACAGAAATTGCGTCGCTATGAAATACTATGAGTTCTATGATTTCTCCTTCTAATTCGAGTAACCTTTGTATGGAAACGACAGTATTTTTTTTGGGGATACGAGTATCTCCTTTCCCGATGCACTATACCTTCCTTACTACATCCCTCGCTCCTTCAGATTGAGGAATTAAAACAGATATTGCGTCGCTATGAAATACTATGGGTTCTATGACATCTTCTTCTAAATCGAGTAACGTTCCTATGAAAACGACAGGTTTTCTTTTGGGATACGAGCATCTCCTTCCCGATGCACTATTCCATCATTACTGCATCCCTCGCTCACTCACATTGACGAATTAATACAGAAATTACGTCGCTATGAAATACTATGAGTTCTATGACTTCTCCATCTAAATCGAGTAACGTTTCTATGAAAACGACATGATTTTCTTTTGGGACATGAGTATCTCCTATCCGAAGCACTGTTCACTGTATATTTCATCCCTCGTTCCCTCACACTGACGAATTAAGACAGAATTGCGTCGCTATAAAAGACTATGAGTTCGATGATTTCTTCTTCTAAATCGAGAAACGTTTCTATGGAAACGACAGGATTTTCATTTGGGATACGAGTTTCTCCTTCCCGATGCACTATTCCTTCTTTACTGCATACCTCGCTCCCTCACATTGATGAATTATCACAGAAATTGCGTCGCTATGAAATACTATGTGTTCTATGACTTCTTCTTCTATATCGAGTAACTTTTCTATGGAAACGACGGGATTTTCTATTTGGATACGAGTATGTCCTTTCCGATGAACTATTCGATCTAAACTGCATCCCTCGCTCCCTCACACTGACGAATTAACACAGAAATTGCGTCCCTATTAAATGGTATGGGTTCTACGCGTTCTCCTTCTAAATCGAGTAACGTTTCTATGTAAAGGTAGGATTTTCTTTTGGGATTCGACTATCTCTTTTCCGATGCACTATTCCTTCTTTACTGCATCCCGTGCTCCCTCACATTAACGAACTAACTCAGAAATTGCGTCGCTATGTAATACTACGTATTCAATGCCTTCTTCTTCTAAATCGAGTAACGTTTCTTTGGAAACGACAGGATTTTCTTTTGGGATACGAGTATCTCCTTTCCGATGCACTAATCCTTCTTTACTGCATCAGTCGCACCCTCACATTGACGAATATACACAGAAATTGCGTCAGTATGAAATACTATGGGTTCTATGACTTCTTCTTCTAAATCGACTAACGTTTCTATGGAATCGATGCACTATTTCTTGTATATTCCATCCCCCACTCCCTCCCACTGTCGAATTAACACAGAAATAGCGTCGCTATGAAATACTATGGGTTCTATGACTTCTCCTTCTAAATCGAGTAACGTTTCTATGTAAAGGACATGATTTTCTTTTGGGATACGACTATCTCTTTTCCGATGCATTATTCCTTTTTTACTGCATTTCTTTCTCCCTCACATTGACGAATTAACACAGAAATCGCGTCGCTATGAAATATCTATGGGTTCTATGTGTTCTTCTTCTAAATGGAGTAACGTTTCTATGGAAACGACCGGATTTTCATATGGGATACGAGTATCTCCTTTCCGTTGCACTATTCCTTGTATATTGCATCCCCCCTCCCTCCCATTGACGAATTAACACAGAAACTGCGTCGTTATCAAATACTATGGGTTCTATGACTTTCCCTTCTAAATCGAGTAACGTTTCAATGGAAAGGACAGGATTTTCTTTTGGGATTCGACTATCTCTATTCCGATGCTCTATTCCTTCTTTACTGCATCCCTCTCTCCCTCACATTAACGAATTAACACAGAAATTGTGTCGCTATGAAATACTATGGGTTCTATGTGCTCTTTCTTAAAATCGAGTCACGTTTCTATGGAAACGACAGGATTTTCTTTTGGGATACGAGTAACTCCTTTCCGTTGCACTATTAATTCTTTATTACATCCCCCGCTCCCTCACATTGACGAATTAACACAGAAATTGTGTAGCTATGAAATACTATGGGTTCTATGACATCTCCTTCTAAATCGAGTAACGTTTCTATGGAATCGACAGGATTTTCCTTTGGAATACGTGCACCTCCTTTCCGATGCACTATTCCTTGTATATTGCATCCCCCGCTCCCTACCATTGACGAATTAACACAGAAATTGCGTCGCTGTGAAATACTATGGGTTCTATCACTTCCCCTTCTAAATCGAGTAACGTTTCTATGTAAAGGACAGGATTTTCTTTTGGGATACGACTAACTCTTTTCCGATGCACTGTTCCTTCTTTACTGCATCCCTCGCTCCCTCACATTAACGAATTAACACAGACGTTGCGCCGCTATGAAATACTATGGGTTCTATCACTTCTCCTTCTAAATCGAGTAACGTTTCTATGTAAAGGACAGGATTTTCTTTCGGGATACGACTATCTCTTTTCCGATGCACAATTGCCCCTTTACTGCATCCCTTGGTCCCTCACATTAACGAATTAAATCAGAAATAGCGTCGCTATGTAATACTATGGGTTCTCGGACTTCTTCTTCTAAATCGAGTTACGTTTCTTAGGAACCGACAGAATTTCTTTTGGGATACGTGTATCTCCTTTCCGATGCACAATTCCTTCTTTACTGCATCTCTCGCACCCTCACATTGACGAATTAACACAGAAATTGCATTGCTATGAAATACTGTGGGTTCTACGACTTCTCCTTCTAAATCCAGTAACGTTTCTGTGTAAAGGACAGGATTTTCTTTTGGGATACGACTATCACTTTTCCGATGCACTATTCCTTCTCTACTGCATCCCTCTCCCCCTCACATTAACGAATTAACACTGAAATTGCATCGCTATTAAATAGTATGGGTTCTATGACTTCTCCTTCTAAATCGAGTAACGTTTCTATGTAAAGGACAGGATTTTCTTTTGGGATAAGAGTATCTCCTTTCTGATGCACTATTCCTTCTTTACTGCATCCTTCGCTCCATCACATTGACGAATTAACACAGAAATTGCGTCGCTACGAACTTCTATGGGTTCTATGACTTCTTCTTCTAAATCGAGTAACGTTACTATGTAAACGACTGAATTTGCTTTTGGGATAAGAGTATATCCTTTCCGATACACTACTCCTTCTTTACTGCATATGTCGTTTCCTCACATTGACGAGTTAACACAGATATTGCGTCGCTATGAAATACTATGTTTTCTATGTCTTCTTCTAAATTGAGTAACGTTTCTATGTAAAGGACTGGATTTTCTTTTGGGAACCGAATATCTCCTTTCCGATGCACTATTCCTTCATTACTGCATCCCTCGCTCCCTCACATTGACGAATTAACACAGAAATAGCGTCACTATGAAATACTATGTTCTCTATGTCTTCTTCTAAATCGAGTAACGTTTTTATGGAAACGACAGGATTTTCTTATGGGATACGAGTATCTCCTTTCCGATGCACTATTCCTTCTTTACTGCATCCCTCGCTCCCACTTAATGACGAATGAACACAGAAATTGCGTCGCTATGACATACTATTGGTTGTATTACTTCTCCTTCTATATCTGTAACGTTTCTATGGAAAGGACTGAATTTTATTTTGGGATACGAGTATCTAATTTCCCGATGCACTATTCCTTCTTTACTGCATCTCTCGCTCCCGCCAATTGACGATTTAACACAAAAATTGCGTCGCTATGAATTACTATAGGTTCTATGACTTCTCCTTCTAAATCGAGTAACGTTTCTATGGAAACGACAGGATTCTCGTTTGGGATACGAGTATCTCCTTTGCGATGCACTATTCCGTCTTTGCTGCATCCCTCGCTCCTTCACATTGAAGAATTAACACAGATATTGCGTCGCTATGAATTACTATGGGTACTATGACTACTCCTTCTGAAACGAGTAACGTTTCTATGGAAAGGACTGGATTTTCATTGGGTTATGACTATCTCCATTCCGATGCACTACTCCTTCTTTACTGCATTCCTTGCTCCTTCACATTGGCGAATAAACACAGAAATTGCGTCGCTAAAAATACTATGGGTTCTATGACTTCTTCTTCTAAATCGATTAACGTCTCTATGGAAACGACAAGTTTTTGTTTTGGGATACGGGTATCTCCTTTCCGATGCACTATTCCCTCTTTACTGCATCCCTTGCTCCCTCACATTGACGAATTAACACAGAATTTGCGTCGCTACGAAATACTATGGGTTCTATGACTATTCTTTCTAATTGGAATAACCTTTCTATGGAAACGGCAGGATTTTCTTTTGGGATACGAATATCTAATTTACGATGCACTACTCCTTCTTTACTGCATCCCTCGCACCCTCTTATTGACGAATTAACACAGAAATTGCGTTGCTATGAAATACTATGGGTTCTATGACTTCTCCTTTTAAATCTGTAACGTTTCTATGAAATGGACTGAATTTTATTTTGGGATACGAGTATCTCCTTTCCCGATGCACTATTCCTTCGTTACTGCATCTCTCACTCCCTCACATTGACAATTTAACACAGAAATTGCGTCGCTATGATATACTATGTGTTCTATGAC
Source organism: Schistocerca serialis cubense (assembly GCF_023864345.2). Classification (NCBI taxonomy): domain Eukaryota; kingdom Metazoa; phylum Arthropoda; class Insecta; order Orthoptera; family Acrididae; genus Schistocerca; species Schistocerca serialis. Next base: position 41,819,652 of record NC_064638.1, on the reverse strand, counting down.
TTCTCCTTCTAAATCGAGTAACGTTTCTATGGAAACGACAGGATTTTCGTTTGGGATACGAGTATATCCATTCCGATGCACTATTCCCTCATTACTACATCCCTCGATCCCTCTTATTTACGAATTAACACAGAAATTGCGTCGCCATGAAATACTATGTGTTCTATGACTTCTCTTTCTAAATCGAGAATCGTTTCTATGGAAAGGACATGATTTTCTTTTGGGATACGAGTATCTCCTTGCCGATGCACAATCCCTTCGTTACTGCATCCCTCGCTCCCTCTTATTGACGAATTAACACAGAAATTGCGTCGCTATGAACTACTACGACCTCTATGACTTCTCCAAAATCGAGTAACGTGTCGATGAAAAGGACATGATTTTCTTTTGGGATACGAGTATCTCCTTTCCGAAGCACTATTCCTTATTTACTGCATCCCTCGCTCCCTCTTATTGACGAATTAACACAGAAATTGCGTCGCCATTGAATACTATGAGTTCTATGACTTATCCTTCTAAATGGAGTAACGTTTCTATGGAAACGGGAGGATTTTCTTTTGGGATACGAATATCTAATTTCCGATGCACTACTCCTTCTTTACTGCCTCCCTCGCTCCCTCACATTGACGATTTAACACAGAAATTGCGTCGCTACGATATACTATGTGTTCTATGACTTCTCCTTCTAAATCGATTAACGTTTCTATGGAATGGACCAGATTTTCTTTTGGGCTACGAGTATCTCGTTTCCGATGCACTATTCCTTCTCTTCTGCATCCCTCGTTAAATCACATTGACGAATTAACACAAAAATTGCGTCGCTATGAAATACTATGGGTTCTATGTCTTCTCCTTCTAAATCGTGTAATGTTTCTATGGAAAGGACTGGATTTTATTTTGGGATATGAGTATCTCCTTTCCCGATGCCTTATTCCTTCTTTACTGTAACCCTCGCTCCCTCTTATTGACGAATTAACACAGAAATTGCGTCGCTATGAAATGCTATGTGTTCTATGACTTCTCCGTCTAAATCGAGGAACGTGTCTATGGAAAGGACTGGATTTTCTTTTGGGATTCAACTATCTCCTTTATGATGCACTATTCCATCTATACTGCATCCTTCGCTCCTTCACATTGACGAATTACAACAGAAATTGTGTCGCTATTAAATACTACGGGTTCTATGACATATCCTTCTAAATCGAGTAACATTTCTATGGAAACGACAGGATTATTTTTGGGATACGAGTGTCTCCTATCCGATGCACTATACCTTCTTTATAGCATCCCTCGCTCCTTCACATTGACGAATTAACACAGAAATTGCGTCGCTATGAAATACTATGTGTTCTATGACACATCCCTCTAAATCGAGTAACGTTTCTATGGTTACGACAAAATTTTCTTTTGGGATTCAAATATCTCCGTCCCGATGAACTATTACTTCTTTACTGCATCCCTCGCTACGTCGCATTGACGAATTATCACAGATATTGCGCCGCTATGAAATACTATAGGCTCTATGACATCTCCTTCTAATTCGAGTAACGTTTGTATGGAAACGACAGGATTTTCTTTTGGGATACGAGAATGTCCTTTCCGATGCACTATTACTTCTTAACGGCATCCCACGCTCCCTCACATTGACGAATTAACACAGACTTTGCGTCGCTATGAAATACTATGTGTTCTATGACTTCTCCTTCTAAATCGAGTAACGTTTCTATGGAAACGACACGAATTTCTTTTGGGATACGAATATATCCTTTCCGATGCACTATTCCTCCTTTACTGCAACCCTCACAGCCTCACATTGACGAGTTAACACAGAAATTGCATCGCTAAGAAATACTTTGGGCTCTGCGACTTCTCCTTCTAAATCGAGTGACGTTTCTATGGAAACGAAAGGATTTTCCTTGGGAATACGAGTATCTTCTTTCCTATGCACTATTCGTTATTTACTGCATCCCTCGCTTCCCTCACATTGACGAATTAACACAGAAATTGCGTCGTTGTGAAATACTATGGGTTCTATGACTTCTCCATCTAAATCGAGTAACGTTTCTATGGAAACAACCATATTTTCTTTTAGGATACGACTATCTCCTTTCCGATGGTCTAATCCGTCTTTACTGCGACCTTCACTCCTTCACACTGCCGAATTAACACAGAAATTGCGTCGCTTTGAAATACTACGGGTTCTATGACCTCTCCTTCTAAATCTAGTAACCTTTCTATGGAAACGACCGCATTTTCTTTCGGGATACGAGTTTCTCCTTTCCGATGCGCTATTCCTAGTTTACAGCATCCCTCGCTCCCTCACATTGACGAATTAACAATGATATATCGTCGCTATGAAATACTATGGGTTCTATGACTTCTTTTTCAAATCGAGTAACATTTCTATGGAAACGACGGGATTCTCTATTGGAATACATCTCCTTTCCGATGCACTAATCCATCTTTACTGCATGCCTCGTTCCCTCACATTGACGAATAAGCACAGATATTGCGTCACTATGAAATGCTATGTGTTCTATGACTTCTCCTTCTAATTCAAGTAACGTTTCTATTGAAACGACATGATTTTCTTTTGAGATACGACTATCTGCTTTCCGATGCACTATTCCTTCTTCCTGCATTCCTCTCTCCCTAATATTGACGAATTACCACAGAAATTGCGTCGCTATGAAATACTATTTGTACTATCTCTTCTCCTTCTTAATCGAGTAACGTTTCTATGGAAACGTCTGGATTTTCGTTTGGGATACGAGTATCTCCTTTCCGATGCACTATTCCTTCTTTACTGCTTCCATCGCTCAATCACATTGACGAATTAACACAGAAATTGTGTCGCTATGAAATACAATGGGTTCTATGACTTCTCTTTCTAAATCGAGTAACCTTTCTATTGAAACGACAGGATTTTCTTTTGGGATCCGAGTAACTCCTTTCCGATGCACTATTCCTTCTTTACTGCATCCCTCGCTCCCTCCCATTGACGAATTAACACAGAAATGGCGTCGCTATGAAATACTATGTGTTCTATGTCTTCTCCTTCCAAATCGAGTAACGTTTCTACTGATACGACAGGAATTTCTTTTGGGATACGAGTACGTCCTTTGCGATGCACTATTCCGTCTTTACTGCATTCCTCGCTCCCTCACATTGACGAATTAAGACAGATATTGCGTGGCTATGAAATACTATGGGTTCTATGACTTCTCCTTCTAAATCGAGTAACATTTCTATGGAAACGACCGGATTTTCTTTTGGTATAGGAGTATGTCCTTTTCGATGCACTATTCCTTCTTTACTGCTTCCATCGCTCCCTCAAATTGACGAATTAACACAGAAATTGCGTCGCTATGAAATACTACGGGATCTATGACCTCTCCTTCTAAATCTAGTAACGTTTCTATGGAAACGAGCAGATTTTCTTTTGGGATACGAGTTTCTCCTTTCCGATGCGCTATTCCTTGTTTACTGCATCCCTCGCTCCCTCACATTGACGAATTAACAAAGATATGGCGTCGCTATGAAATACTATGGGTTCTATGACTTCTCCTTCTAATCGAGTAACGTTTCTATGGAAACGACAGGATTTTCTTTTGGGATACGAGTATCTCCTTTCCGATGCACTATTCCTTCTTTACTGCATCCCTCGTTCCCTCACATTGACGAATAAGCACAGAAATTCCGTCGCTATGAAATACTATGTGTTCTATGACTTCTCCTTCTAAATCGAGTAACGTTTCTATGGAAACGACAGGATTTTCTTTGGGGATACGAGTATCTCATTTCCGAGGCACTATGCCTTCTTTACTGCATCCCTCGTTCCCTCACATTGACGAATTAACATAGAAATTGCGTCGCTATGTAATACTAAGGGTTCTATGACTTCTCCTTCTAAATCGAGTAACGTTTCTATGGAAACGACAGGATTTTACTTTGGGATACGGCTATCTCCTTTCCGATGCACTATTGGATCTTTACTGCATCCCTCTCTCCCTCACATTGACGAATAAGCACAGAAATTGCGTCGCTATCAAATACTGTAGGCTCTACGACTCTCCTTCTAAATCAAGTATTTTTCTATGGAAACGGTAGGATTTTCTTTTGGGATACGAATATCTTCTTTCGATGCACTATTCCTTCTTAACTGCATTCCTCGCTCTCTCACATTGACGAATTAAGACAGAAATTGCATGGCTATGAAATACTATGGGTTCTATGACTTCTCCTTCTAAATCGAGTAACATTTCTATGGAAACGACAGGATTTTCCTTTGGTATACGAGTATGTCCTTTTCGATGCACTATTCCTTCTTTACTGCTTCCCTCGCTCCCTCACATTGACGAATTAACACAGAAATTGCGTCGCTATGAAATACTACGGGTTCTATGACCTCTCCTTCTAAATCTAGTAACGTTTCTGTGGAAACGACCGGATTTGCTTTTGGGATACGAGTTTCTCCTTTCCGATGCGATATTCCTTGTTTACTGCATCCCTCGCTCACTCACATTGACGAATTAACAATGATATAGCGTCGCTATGAAATACTACGGGTTCTATTACTTCTCCTTCTAAATCGAGTAACGTTTCTATGGAAACGAACGGATTTTCTTTTGGGATAAGAGTATCTCTTTGCCGATGCAGTATTCCTTCTTTATTTCATCCCTCGCTCCCTTACATTGACGAATAAGCTCAGAAATTGCGTCGCTATGAAATACAATGGGTTCTATGACTCCTCCTTCCAATTCGAGTAACGTTTTATGGAAACGACTGGCTTTTCTTTTACGATACGAGTATCTCCTTTCCGATGCACTATTCCTTCTTTACTGCATCCCTTGTTCCCTCACATTGGCGAATTAAAAAAGAAATTGCGTCGCTATGAAATACCATGGGTTCTATGACTGCTTCTTCTAAACCGAGTAACGTTACTATGGAAACGACAAGATTTTCATTTGGGATACGACTGTCTCCTTTCCGATGCACTATTCCTTCTTTACTGCATTCCTCGCTACCCCTCATGGACGAATTAACACAGAAATTGCGTCGCTATGAAATACTATTTGTTCTATGACATCTCCTTCAATTTCGAGTAACGTTTGTATGGAAACGACAGGATTTACTTTTCTCGATACGAGTATCTCCTTTCCGATGCACTATTCCTGCTTTACTGCATTTCTCGCTCCCTCACATTGACGAATTAACACAGAGATTGGGTCGCTATGAAATACTAGAGGTTCTTTGACTCCTCCTTCTAAATCGAGTAACGTTTCTATTGAAACGACAGGATTTTCTTTTAGGGTACGAGTACATACTTTCCGATGCACTATTCCGTCGTTACTGCATTCCTCGCTCCCTCACATTGACGAATTAAGACAGAAATTGCGTGGCTATGAAATACTATGGGTTTTATTAATTCTCCTTCTAAATCGAGTAACGTTTCTATGGAAACGACAGGATTTTGTTTTGGTATACGAGTATGTCCTTTCCGATGCACTATTCCTTCTTTACTGCTTCCCTCGCTCCCTCACATTGACGAATTAACACAGAAGTTGCGTCGCTATGAAATACTATGGGTTCTATGACTTCTCGTTCTAAATCGAGTAACGTTTCTATGGAAACGACAGGATTTTCTTTTGGGATACGAGTTTCTAGTTTCCGATGCGCTATTCCTTCTTTACTGCATCCCTTGTTCCCTCACATTGAAGAATTAACAATGATATATCGGCGCTATAAAATACTATGGGTTCTATGACTTCTCCTTCTAATCGAGTAACGTTTCTGTGGAAAGGACAGGATTTTAATTTGGGGTACGAGTATCTCCTTTCCGATGCACTGTTCCTTCTTTACTGCATCCCTCGCTCCCTCACATTGACTAATTAACACAGAGATTGGGTCGCTATGAAATACTATAGATTCTTTGACTCCTCCTTCTAAATCGAGTAACGTTTCTATTGAAACGACAGGATTTTCTTTTAGGGTACGAGTACATACTTTCCGATGCACTAGTCCGTCGTTACTGCATTCCTCACTCCCTCACATTGACGAATTAAGACAGAAATTGCGTGGCTATGAAATACTATGGGTTCTATGACTTCTCCTTCTAAATCGAGTAACATTTCTATGGAAACTACAGGATTTTCTTTTGGTATACGAGTATATCCTTTTCGATGCACTATTCCTTCTTTATTGCTTCCATCGCTCCCTCACATTGACAAATTAACATAGAAATTGCGTCGCTATGAAATACTATGGGTTCTTGACTTCTCCTTCTAAATCGAGTAACGTTTCTATGGAAACGACAGGATTTTACTTTGGGATACGACTATCTCCTTTCCGATGCACTACTGGTTCTTTACTGCATCCCTCTCTCCCTCACATTGACGAAGAAGCACAGAAATTGCGTCGCTATCAAATACTGTAGGTTCTACGACTTCTCCTTCTAAATCAAGTATCGTTTCTATGGAAACGGTGGGGTTTTCTTTTGGGATACGAGTATCACCTTTCCGATGCACTATTCCTTCTTTACTGCATTCCTCGCTAACTCACATTGACGAATTAAGACAGAAATTGCATGGCTATGAAATACTATGGGTTCTATGACTTCTCCTTCTAATCGAGAAACGTTTCTATGGAAACGACACGATTTTCATTAAAGATACGAGTATCTCCTTTCCGATGCAATATTCCATCTTCACTGCATCCCTCGTTCCATCACATTGACGAATAATCACAGAAATTGCGTCGCTATGAAATTCTATGTGTTCTTTGTCTTGTCCTTCTTAATCGAGTAACGTTTCTATGGAAACGTCTGGATTTTCGTTTGGGATACGAGTATCTCCTTTCCGACGCACTATTCCTTCTTTACTGCATCCCTCGCTCAATCACATTGACGAATTAACACAGAGATTGTGTCGCTATGAAATACTATGGGTTCTATGACTTCTCCTTCTAAATCGAGTAACGTTTCTATTGAAACGACAGGATTTTCTATTGGGATACGAGTACCTCCTTTGCGATGTACTACTCCTTCTTTACTTCATCCCTCGCTCCCTCACATTGACGTGTTAACTCAGAAATTGTGTCGCAATGAGATACAATGGGTTCTATGACTTCTCCTTCTAATCGAGTAACGTTTCAATGGGAACGACAGGATTTTCTTTTGGGATACGAGTATCTGCTTTCCGATGCACTACTCCTTCTTTACTTCATCCCTCGCTCCCTCACATTGACGTATTAACTCAGAAATTGCGTCGCTATGAGATACAATGGGTTCTATGGCTTCTCCTTGTAAATCGAGTAACGTTTCTACGGAAACGAGAGGATTTTCTTTTGGATACGAGTATTTCCTTTCCGTTGCACTATTCCTTCTTTACTGTTTCCCTCGCTCCCTCACATTGACGAATTAACACAGGAAAGGCGTCGCTATGAAATACTATGTGTTCTATGTCTTCTCCTTCCAAATCGAGTAACGTTTCTATCGAAACGACAGGATTTTCTTTTGGTATACTAGTATGTCCTTTGCGATGCACTATTCCTTCTTTACTGCTTCTCTCGCTCCATCACAATGACGAATTAACACAGAAACGGCGACGCTATGAGATACTATGGGTTCTATGAGTACTCCTTCTAAATCGAGTAACGTTTCTATGGAAGCGAGAGGATTTTCTTTTGGGATACGAGTATCTCCTTTCCGATGCACTATTCCTTCTTTACTGCATCCTTCGCTCCCTCACATTGACAAATTAACACAGAAATTGCGTCGCTATGAAAATCTATTGGTCCTATGACATCTCCTTCCAAATCGAGTAACGTTTCTATTGAAACGACAGGATTTTGTTTTGGTATACGAGTATGTCCTTTGCGATGCACTATTCCCTCTTTACTGCATCCCTCGCTCCCTCACATTGACGAATTAACACAGAAATTGCGTCGCTATGAATTACTATGGGTTCTATGGCATCTCCTTCTAAATCGAGTATCGTTTCTAGGGAAACGAGAGGATTTTCTTTTGGATACGAGTATCTCCTTTCCGTTGCACTATTCCTTCCTTACTGGATCCCTCGCATTAACACAGAAATTGCGTCGCTATGAATTACTATGGGTTCTATGGCATCTCCTTCTAAATCGAGTATCGTTTCTAGGGAAACGAGAGGATTTTCTTTTGGATACGAGTATCTCCTTTCCGTTGCACTATTCCTTCCTTACTGGATCCCTCGCTCCCTCACATTGACGAATAACCACAGAGATTGCGTCGGTATGATATACAATGGGATCTATGACTTCTCCTTCTAAATCGAGTAACGTTTCTATGGAAACGACAGGATTTTCTTTTGGGTTACGACTAACTCCTTTCCGATGCACTATTGGTTCTTTACTGCATCCCTCTCTCCCTCACATTGACGAATAAGCACAGAATTGCGTCGCTATAAAATCCTATAGGTGCTACGACTTCTCCTTCTAAATCAAGTAACGTTTCTATGGAAACGATAGGATTTTCTTTTGGGATACCAGTGTCTCCTTTCCGATGCACTATTCCGTCTTTACTGCATCCCTCGCTCCCTAACATTGACGAATTAACACAGAAAAGGCGTCGCTATGAAATTCTATTTATTCTATCTCTTCTCCTTCTTAATCGAGTAACGTTTCTATGGAAACGTCTGGATTTTCGTTTGGGATACGAGTATCTCCTTTCCGATGCACTATTCCTTCTTTACTGCTTCCATCGCTCAATCACATTGACGAATTAGCACAGAGATTGTGTCGCTATGAAATACAATGGGTTCTATGACTTCTCCTTCTAAATCGAGTAACCTTTCTATTGAAACGACAGGATTTTCTTTTGGGATACGAGTAACTCCTTTCCGATGCACTATTCCTTCTTTACTGCATCCCTCACTCCCTCACATTGACGAATTAACACAGAAATGGCGTCGCTATGAAATACTATGTGTTCTATGTCTTCTCCTTCCAAATCGAGTAACGTTTCTACTGATACGACAGGAATTTCTTTTGGGATAGGAGTACGTCCTTTGCGATGCACTATTCCGTCTTTACTGCATTCCTCGGTCCCTCACATTGACGAATTAAGAGAGAAATTGTGTGGCTATGAAATACTATGGGTTATATGACTTCTCCTTGGAATCGAGTAACGTTTCTATGGAACCGACAGGATTTTCTTTTGGGATACGAGTATCACCTTTCCGATGCACTATTACTTCTTTACTGCATTCCTCGCTCCCTCATATTTACGAATTAACACAGAAATTGCGTGGCTATGAAGTACTACGGGGTCTATGACTTCCCCTTCTAATTCGAGTAACGTTTCTATGAAAACGACGGGATTTTCTTTTGGGATACGAATATCTCTTTTTCGATGCACTCTTCTCTCTTTACTGCATCCCCCGCTCCCTCACGTTGACGTATTAACACAAAAATTGCGTCGCTATGAAATGCTATGGGTTCTATGACTTCTCCTTCTAAATCGAGTAACTTTTCTATGGAAACGAGAGGATTTTCTTTTGGGATACGGATATCTTCTTTCCGATGCACTGTTCCATTTTTACTGCATCCCTCGCTCCCTCACATTGACGAATTAACACAGAAATGGCGTCGCTATGAAATTCTATGTGTTCTATGTCTTCTCGTTTTTAATCGAGTAACGTTTCTATGGAAACGTCTGGATTTTCGTTTGGGATACGAGTATCTCCTTTCCGATGCACTATTCCTTCTTTACTGCATCTTTCGCTCAATCACATTGACGAGTTAACACAGAAATTGCGTCGCTATGAAATACTATTGGTTCTATGACTTCTCCTTCTAAATCGAGTAACGTTTCTTTGGAAGCGACAGGCTTTTCTTTTGGGATACGAGTATCTCCTTTCCGATGCACTATTCCTCCTTTACTGCATCCCTCGCTCCCTCACATAGACGAATAATCAAAAAGATTGTGTCGCTATGAAGTTCTATGGCTTCTATGCCTTCTCCTTCTGAATCTGTTTACGTTTCTATGGAAACGACAGGATTTTCTTTGGGAAACGAGTATCTCCTTTCCGATGCTCTATTCCTTCTTTACTGCATCCCTCGCTCCCTCACATTGACAAATTAACACAGAAATTGCGTCGCTATGAAATACTATTGGTTCTGTGACTTCTCCTTCTAAATCGAGTAACATTTCTTTGGAAGCGACAGGCTTTTCTTTTGGGATACGAGTATCTCCTTTCCGATGCACTATTCCTCCTTTACTGCATCCCTCGCTCCCTCACATTGATGAATTAACACAGATATTGCGTCGTCATGAAATACTACGGTATCTATGGCTTTTCCTTATAAAACGAGTAACGCATCTTCGCAAACGACAGGATTTTCCTTTGCGATACGAGTATCTCCTTTCCGATGCACTAATCCCTCTTCACAGCATCTCTCGCTCCCTCCCATTGACGAATTAACACAGTAATTGTGTCGCTATGAAATACTATGGGTTCCATGACTTCTCCTTCTAAATCGAGTAACGTTTTTATGGAAACGACAGGATTTTCATTTGGGATACGAGTATCTCCTTTGCGATGCACTATTCCTTCTTTACTCTATCCGTCGCTCCCTCACATTGACGAATTAACAATGATATTGCGTAGCTATGAACCATGGACCTTGCCGTTGGTGGGGAGGCTTGCGTGCCTCAGTGATACAGATAGCCGTACCGTAGGTGCAACCACAACGGAGGGGTATGTGTTGAGAGGCCAGACAAACGTGTGGTTCCTGAAGAGGGGCAGCAGCCTTTTCAGTAGTTGCAAGGGCAACAGTCTGGATGATTGACTGATCTGGCCTTGTAACAATAACCAAAACGGCCTTGCTGTGCTGGTACTGCGAACGGCTGAAAGCAAGGGGAAACTACAGCCGTAATTTTTCCCGAGGGCATGCAGCTTTACTGTATGATTACATGATGATGGCGTCCTCTTTGGTTAAATATTCCGGAGGTAAAATAGTCCCCCATTCGGATCTCCGGGCGGGGACTACTCAAGAGGATGTCGTTATCAGGAGAAAGAAAACTGGCGTTCTACGGATCGGAGCGTGGAATGTCAGATCCCTTAATCGGGCAGGTAGGTTAGAAAATTTAAAAAGGGAAATGGATAGGTTGAAGTTAGATATAGTGGGAATTAGTGAAGTTCGGTGGCAGGAGGAACAAGACTTCTGGTCAGGTGACTACAGGGTTATAAACACAAAATCAAATAGGGGTAAGGCAGGAGTAGGTTTAATAATGAATAGGAAAATAGGAATGCGGGTAAGCTACTACAAACAGCATAGTGAACGCATTATTGTGGCCAAGATAGATACGAAGCCCACGCCTACAACAGTAGTACAAGTTTATATGCCAACTAGCTCTGCAGATGACGAAGAAATTGAAGAAATGTATGATGAAATAAAAGAAATTATTCAGATTGTGAAGGGAGACGAAAATTTAATAGTCATGGGTGACTGGAATTCGAGTGTAGGAAAAGGGAGAGAAGGAAACATAGTAGGTGAATATGGATTGGGGGACAGAAATGAAAGAGGAAGCCGCCTGGTCGAATTTTGCACAGAGCACAACATAATCATAACTAACACTTGGTTTAAGAATCATGAAAGAAGGTTGTATACATGGAAGAACCCTGGAGATACTAAAAGGTATCAGATAGATTATATAATGTTAAGACAGAGATTTAGGAACCAGGTTTTGAATTGTAAGACATTTCCAGGGGCAGATGTGGACTCTGACCACAATCTATTGGTTATGACCTGTAGATTAAAACTGAAGAAACTGCAAAAAGGTGGGAATTTAAGGAGATGGGACCTGGATAAACTAAAAGAACCAGAGGTTGTACAGAGATTCAGGGAGAGCATAAGGGAGCAATTGACAGGAATGGGGGAAATAAATACAGTAGAAGAAGAATGGGTAGCTTTGAGGGATGAAGTAGTGAAGGCAGCAGAGGATCAAGTAGGTAAAAAGACGAGGGCTAGTAGAAATCCTTGGGTAACAGAAGAAATATTGAATTTAATTGATGAAAGGAGAAAATATAAAAATGCAGTAAGTGAAACAGGCAAAAAGGAATACAAACGTCTCAAAAATGAGATCGACAGGAAGTGCAAAATGGCTAAGCAGGGATGGCTAGAGGACAAATGTAAGGATGTAGAGGCCTATCTCACTAGGGGTAAGATAGATACCGCCTACAGGAAAATTAAAGAGACCTTTGGAGATAAGAGAACGACTTGTATGAATATCAAGAGCTCAGATGGAAACCCAGTTCTAAGCAAAGAAGGGAAAGCAGAAAGGTGGAAGGAGTATATAGAGGGTCAATACAAGGGTGATGTACTTGAGGACAATATTATGGAAATGGAAGAGGATGTAGATGAAGATGAAATGGGAGATATGATACTGCGTGAAGAGTTTGACAGAGCACTGAAAGACCTGAGTCGAAACAAGGCCCCCGGAGTAGACAATATTCCATTGGAACCACTGACGGCCGTGGGAGAGCCAGTCCTGACAAAACTCTACCATCTGGTGAGCAAGATGTATGATTTCAGGCTGAAATACCCTCAGACTTCAAGAAGAATATAATAATTCCAATCCCAAAGAAAGCAGGTGTTGACAGATGTGAAAATTACCGAACTATCAGCTTAATAAGTCACAGCTGCAAAATACTAACACGAATTCTTTACAGACGAATGGAAAAATAGTAGAAGCCAACCTCGGGGAAGATCAGTTTGGATTCCGTAGAAACACTGGAACACGTGAGGCAATACAGACCTTACGACTTATCTTAGAAGAAAGATTAAGGAAAGGCAAACGTACGTTTCTAGCATTTGTAGACTTAGAGAAAGCTTTTGACAATGTTGACTGGAATACTCTCTTTCAAATTCTAAAGGTGGCAGGGGTAAAATACAGGGAGCGAAAGGCTATTTACAATTTGTACAGAAACCAGATTGCAGTTATAAGAGTCGAGGGACATGAAAGGGAAGCAGTGGTTGGGAAGGGAGTAAGACAGGGTTGTAGCCTCTCCCCGATGTTGTTCAATCTGTATATTGAGCAAGCAGTAAAGGAAACAAAAGAAAAATTCGGAGTAGGTATTAAAATTCATGGAGAAGAAATAAAAACTTTGAGGTTCATCGATGACATTGTAATTCTGTCAGAGACAGCAAAGGACTTGGAAGAGCAGTTGAATGGAATGGACAGTGTCTTGAAAGGAGGATATAAGATGAACATCAACAAAAGCAAAACAAGGATAATGGAATGTAGTCTAATTAAGTCGGGTGATGCTGAGGGAATTAGATTAGGAAATGAGGCACTTAAAGTAGTAAAGGAGTTTTGCTATTTTGGGAGCAAAATAACTGATGATGGTCGAAGTAGAGAGGATATAAAATGTAGGCTGGCAATGGCAAGGAAAGCGTTTCTGAAGAAGAGAAATTTGTTAACATCGAGTATAGATTTAAGTGTCAGGAAGTCATTTCTGAAAGTATTCGTATGGAGTGTAGCCATGTATGGAAGTGAAAAATGGGCGATAAATAGTTTGGACAAGAAGAGAATAGAAGCTTTCGAAATGTGGTGCTACAGAAGAATGCTGAAGATTAGATGGGTAGATCACATAACTAATGAGGAAGTATTGAATAGGATTGGGGAGAAGAGAAGTTTGTGGCACAACTTGACCAGAAGAAGGGATCGGTTGGTAGGACATGTTCTGAGGCATCAAGGGATCACCAATTTAGTATTGGAGGGCAGCGTGGAAGGTAAAAATCGTAGAGGGAGACCAAGAGATGAATACACTAAGCAGATTCAGAAGGATGTAGGTTGCAGTAGGTACTGGGAGATGAAAAAGCTTGCACAGGATAGAGTAGCATGGAGAGCTGCATCAAACGAGTCTCGGGACTGAAGACCACAACAACAACAACATGAAATACTATGGATTCTATGACTTCTTCTTCTAATGGAGTAACGTTTTAATGGAAACGACAGGATTTTCTATTGGGAAACGAGTATCTCCTTTCCGATGCACTATTCCATCTACACTGCATCCCCCGTTCCCTCACATTGACGAATTACGACAGAAATTGCGTGGCTATGAAATTCTATGGGTTCTATGACTTCTCCTTCTAATCGAGTAACGTTTCTACGGAAACGACAGGATTTACTTTTGGGATACGAGTATCTCATTTCCGATGCACTACTCCTTCTTTACTGCTTCCCTCGCTCCCTCACATTGACGAATTAACACAGAAATGGCGTCGCTATGAAATACTATGTGTTCTATGTCTTCTCCTTCCAAATCGAGTAACGTTTCTATGGAAAGGACAGGATTTTCTTTTGGGATACGAGTACCTCCTTTGCGATGCACTATTCATTCTTTACTGCATTCCTCGCTCCCTCACATTGACGAATTACGACAGAAATTGCGTGGCTATGAAATACTATGTGTTCTATGACCTCTCCTTCTAATCGAGGAACGTTTCTATGGAAACGACAGGATTTTCTTTTGGGATACGAGTATCTCCTTTCCGATGCACTACTCCTTCTTTACTGCATCCCTCGTTCCCTCTCATTGACGAATAAGCACAGAAATTGCGTGTCTATGAAATACTATGGGTTCTATGACTTCTCCTTCTAAATCGAGTAACGTTTCTATGGATACGACAGGACTTTATTTTGGGATACGACTATCTCCTTTCCGATGCACTAATCCTTCTTTACTGCATTCTTCGCTCCCTCATATTGATGAATTAACACAGAATTTGCGTGGCCATGAAGTACTCTGGGATCTATGGCTTCTCCTTCTAATTCGAGTAACGTTTCTGTGGAAACGACAGGATTTTCTTTGGGTATACGAGTATGTCCTTTCCGATGCACTATTCCATCTTTACTGCTTCCCTCGCTCCCTAATATTGACGAATTAACACGGAAATTGCGTCGCTATGAAATACTATGGGTTCTATGACCTCTCCTTCTATATCGAGTAACGTTTCTATGGAAAAGACAGGATTTTCTTTTGGGTTACGAGTAACACCTTTCCGATGTACTATTCCTTCTTTACTGCATTCCTCGCTCCCTCATATTTATGAATTAACACAGAAATTTCGTGGCTATGAAGTACTATGAGTTCTATGACTTCCCCTTCTAAGTCGAGTAACTTTTCTATGGAAACGAGAGGATTTTCTTTTGGGATACGAGTATCTCCTTTCCGGTGCACTATTCCTTCTTTACTGCATCCCTCGCTCCCTCACATTGACAAATTAACACAGAAATTGCGTCGGTATGAAAAACTATTGGCTCTATGACATCTCCTTCTAAATCGAGTAACGATTCTATTAAAACGACAGGATTTTCTTTTGGGATACGAGTATCTCCTTTCCGATGCACTATTCCCTCTTTACTGCATCCCTCGCTCCCTCACATTGCCGTGTTAACACAGAAATTGCGTCGCTATCAAATACTATGGGTTCCATGGCATCTCCTAAATCGAGTAACGTTTCTAGGGAAACGAGAGGATTATCTTTTGGATACGAGTATCTCCTTTCCGTTGCACTATTCCTTCTTTACTGCATCCCTCGCTCCCTCACATTAACGAATTAACACAGAATTTGCGTCGCTATGAATTACTATGGGTTCTATGACTTCTCCTTCTAAATCGAGTAACGTTTCTATGAAAACGACAGGATTTTCTTTTGCGATACGAGGATCTCCTTTCTGATGCACTATTGGTTCATAACTGCATCCCTCGCTCGCTCACATTGACGATTAACCACAGAGATTGCGTCGCTATGATATACTATGCGTTCTATGACTTCTCCTTCTAAATAGAGTAACGTTTCAATGGAAACGACAGGATTTTCTTTTAGGTTACGACTTTCTCCTTTCCGATGCACTATTGGTAATTTACTGCATCCCTCTCTCCCTCACATTGACGAACAAGCACAGAAATTGCGTCGCTATCAAATACTATAGGTGCTACGACTTCTCCTTCTAAATCAAGCAACGTTTCTATGGAAACGGTAGGATTTTCTTTTGGGATACGAGTATCTCCTTTCCGATGCACTATTCCGTCTTTACTGCATTCCTCGCTCCCTCACATTGACGAATTACGACAGAAATTGCGTGGCTATGAGATACTATGGGTTCTATGACTTCTCCTTCTATATCGAGCAACGATTCTATGGAAACGACAGGATTTTCATTTCGTATACGAGTATGTCTTTTCCGATGCACTACTCCTACTTTACTGCTTCCCTTGCACCCTCACATTGACGAATTACTAAAGAAATTGCGTCGCTATGAAATATTATGGGTTCTATGACTTCTCCTTCTAATCGAGTAACGTTTCTATGGATACGACAGGATTTTCTTTTGGGATACGTCTATCTCCTTTCCGATGCACTAATCCGTCTTTACTGCATTCCTCGCTCCCTCATATTGATGAATTGACACAGAAATTGCGTGGCTATGAAGTACTATCGGATCTATGGCTTCTCCCTCTAAATCGAGTAACGTTTCTGTGGAAACGACAGGATTTTCTTTGGGTATACGAGTATGTCCTTTCCATTGCACTATTCCATCTTTACTGCTTCCCTCGCTCCCTAATATTGACGAACTGACACGGAAATTGCGTCGCTATGAAATACTATGGGTTCTATGACTTCTGCTTCTATATCGAGTAACATTTCTATAGAAACGACAGGATTTTCTTTTGGGATACAAGTTTCCCCTTTCCGATGCGCCATTCCTCCTTTACTGCATCCGTCGCTCCCTCACATTGACGAATTAACAATGATATTGCGTCGCTATGAAATACTATAAAATCTATGACTTCTCCTTCTAATCGAGTAACGTTTCAATGGAAACGACAGGATTTTCTTTTGGGATACGAGTATCTCCTTTCCGATGCACTATTCCCTCGTTACTTCATACCTCGCTCCCTCACATTGACGAATTAACACAGAAATGGCGTCGCTATGAAATTCTATGTGTTCTATGTCTTCTCCTCCTTAATCGAGTAACGTTTCTATGGAAACGTCTGGATTTTCGTTTGGGATACGAGTATCTCCTTTCCGATGCTCTATTCCCTCTTTACTGCATCCCTCGCTCAATCACATTGACGAATTAACACAGAGATGGTGTCGCTATGAAATACTATGGGTTCTATGAGTTCTCCTTCTAAATCGAGTAACGTTTCTATGGAAACGACAGATTTTCTTTTGGGATTCCAGTATTCCCTTTCCGATGCACTATTCTCTCCTTACTGAATCCCTCACTCCCTCGCATTGACGAATAAGCAAAGGGATTGCGTCGCTATGAAGTACTATGGCTTCTATGACTTCTCCTTCTAAATCGAGTAACGTTTCTTTGGAAGCGACAGGCTTTTCTTTTGGGATACAAGTATCTCCTTTCCGATGCACTATTCCTCCTTCACTGCATCCCTCGCTCCCTCACATTGATGAATTAACACAGATATTTCGTCGCCATGAAATACTACGGGTTCTATGGCTTTTCCTTCTAAATCGAGTAACGTTTCTATGCAAACGACAGGATTTTCCTTTGCGATACGAGTATCTCCCTTCCGATGCACTAATCCCTCTTCACAGCATCCCTCGCTCCCTCAAATTGACGAATTAACACAGTAATTGTGTCGCTATGAAATACTATGGGTTCCATGACTTCTCCTTCTAAATCGAGTAACGTGTTTATGGAAACGACAGGATTTTCATTTGGGATACGAGTATCTCCTTTCCGATGCACTATTCCTTCTTTACTGCATCCGTCGCTCCCTCACATTGACGAATTAACACAGATATTGCGTCGCTATGAAATACTATGGGTTCTATGACTTCTCCTTCTAAATCGAGTAACGTTTCTATGGAAACGACAGAATTTTCTTTTGCTATACGGGTATCTCCTTTCCGATGCACTATTCCTTCTTTACTGCATCCCTCACTCCCTCACATTGACGAATAAGCAAAGAGATTGCGTCGGTATGAAGTACTATGGCTTCTATGACTTCTCCTTCTGAATGTATTTACGTGTCTATGGAAACGACAGGATTTTCTTTGGGAAACGAGTATCTCCTTTCCGAAGCACTATTCCTTCTTTACTGCATCCCTCGCTCCCTCACATTGACAAATTAACACAGAAATAGTGTCGCTATGAAATACTATTGGTTCTATGAATTCTCCTTCTAAATCGAGCAACGTTTCTATGGAATCGACAGATTTTCTTTTGGGAAACCAGTATCTCCTTTCCGATGCACTATTCCTTCTTCACTGCATCCCTCGTTCCCTCACATTGACGAATAAGCACAGGAATTGCGTCGCTATGAAATACTATGCGTTCTATGACTTCTCCTTCTAAATCGAGTAACGTTTCTATGGAAACGACAGAATTTCCTTTTGGTATACGTGTATCACCTTTCCGATGCCCTGTTCCATCTTTACTGCATCCCTCGCTCCCTCAAATTGGCGAATAAACACGGAAATGGCGTCGCTATGAAATACTATGTGTTCTATGTCTTCTCTTCCTAAATCGAGTACCGTTTCTATGGAAACGTCTGGATTTTTTTTTGGGATACGAGTATCTGCTTTCGATGCAATATTCCTTCTTTACAGCATCCCTCGCACTTTCTCACTGACGAATTAACGCAGAAATTGCGGCGCTATGAAATACTATTCGTTCTATGCCATCTCCTTCAAAATCGAGTAACGTTTCTATGGAAACGACAGGATTTTCTTTTGGTATACGAGTATCTCCTCTGCGATGCACTATTCCTTCTTTACTGCATCCCTCGCTCCCTCACATTGACGAAGAAGCACAGAGATTCCGTCTCCATGATATACTATGGGTTCTATGACTTCTCCTTCTAAATCTACTTACTTTTCTATGGAAACGACAGGATTTTCTTTTGGTATACGAGTATCTCCTTTCCGATGCACTATTCCGTCTTAACTGCATCCCTCGCTCCCTCACATTGACGAATTAACACAGAAATGGCGTCGCTATGAAATACTATGTGTTCTATGTCTTCTCTTCCTAAATCGAGTACCGTTTCTATGGAAACGTCTGAATTTTCTTTTGGGATACGAGTATCTGCTTGCGATGCAATATTCCTTCATTACTGCATCCCTCGCAACCTCACATTGACGAATTAACACAGAAATTGCGTCGCTATGAAATACCTATTGTTCTACGCCATGTCCTTCAAAATCGAGTAACGTTTCTATGGAGACGACAGGATTTTCATTTGATATACGAGTATCTCCTTTCCGATGCACAATTCCTTCTTTACTGCATCCCTCGCACCCTCACATTGACGCATAAGCACAGAGATTCCGTCTCTATGATATACTATGGGTTCTATGACTTCTCCTTCTAAATCTAGTAATGTTTCTATAGAAACGACAGGATTTTCTTTTGGTATACGGGTATCTCCTTTCCGATGCACTATTCCTTCCTTACTGCATCCCTCGCTCCCTCACATTGACCAATTAACACAGAAATTGTGTCGCTATGAAATACTATGGGTTCTAGGATTTCACCTTCTAAATCGAGTAACGTTTCTATGGAAACGACAGGATTTTCTTTTGGTAAACGGGTATCTCCTTTCCGATGCACTATTCCTTCTATACGGCATCCCTAACTCCCTCACATTGACGAATTAACACAGAAATTACGACGCTATGAAATACTGTGGGTTATAAGACTTCTCCTTCTAAATCGAGTAACGTTTCTAAGGAAACCACAGGATTTTCTTTTGGGATACGTGTATCTCCTTTCCGATGCACTATTCCTTCCTCACTGCATCCCTCGCTCCCTCACATTGACGAATCAACACAGACATTGCGTGTCTATGAAATACAATGTTTTCTATGACTTCTCCTTCTAAATCGTGTAACGTTTCTATGATAACGGCAGATTTTCTCTTTGTATACCAGTATCTCCTTTCCGTAGCATTATTCCTTCTTTACTGCATCCCTCGCTCCCTTACATTGACGAATAAGCACAGAGATTCCGTCTGTATGAAATACTACGGGTTCTATGACTTCTCCTTCTAAATGTAATTACGTTTCTATGGAAACGACAGGATTTTCTTTTGGGATACGAGTATCTCCTTTCCGATGCACTATTCTTTCTTTACTGCAATTCTCGCACCCTCACATTGACGAATTAACACAGAAATGGCGTTTCTATGAAGTACTATGGTTTCTATGACTTCTCCTTCTAAATCGAGTACGTTTCTATTGAAACGACAGGATTATCATTTGGGATACGAGTATCTCCTTTCCGATGCACTATTCCTTCTTTACTGCATGCCTCGCTCCCACACATTGACCAAATAACACAGAAATTGCGTCGCTATGAAATACTATGGGTATACGACTTCTCCTTCTAAATCGAGTAACGTTTCTATGGAAACGACAGTATTATCTTTTGGGATACGAGTATCTCCTATCCGACTCTCTATTCCATCTTTACTGCATCCGTCGCTCCGTCACATTGACGTAATAACACAGATATTGCGTCGCTATGATATCCTATGGGTTCTATGACTGCTCCTTCTAAATCGAGTAACGTTTCTATAGAAACGACAGGATTTTCTTTTGGGATACGAGTATCTCCTTTCCGATGCACCATTCCCACTTTACTGCATTCCTCGCTCCCTCACATTGACGAATTAACAATGTAATTGCGTCGTTATGAAATACTATTTGTTCTATTACATCTCCTTTCAAATCGAGTAACTTTTTAATGGAAGCGACAGCATTTTCTTTTGGGATATGAGTATCTCCTTCCTGATGCACTATTCCTTCTTTACTGTATCCCTCGCTATCTCACAATGACAAATTAAAAAAGGAATGGCGTCGCTATGAACTACTATGGGTTCTATGATTTCTCCTCTTAAATCGAGTAATGTTTCTATGGAAACGACAGGATTTTTTTTGGTATACTGGTATCTCCTTTCCGATGCACTATTCCTTCTTTATTGAATCCCTCGCTCCCTCACATTGACGATTTAACACAGAAATGGCGTCGCTATGAAATACTATGTGTTCTATGTCTTCTCCTCCTAAATCGAGTACCGTTTCTATGGAAACGTCTGGATTTTCTTTAGGGATACGAGTATCTGCTTCCGATGCAATATTCCTTCTTTACTGCATCCCAAGCACCCTCACATTGACGAATTAACACAGAAATTGTGTAGCTATGAAATACTATGGGTTCTATGACTCCTCCTTCAAAATCGCGTAACGTTTCTATGGAAACGAGAAAATTTTCTTTTGGTATACGAGTAACTCCTCTCCGATGCACTATTCCTTCTTTACTGCATCCCTCGCTCCCTCACATTGGCGAATTAACACAGTAATTGCGTCGCTATGAAATACCATGGGTTCCATGATTTCTCCTTATATATCGAGTAACGTTTCTGTAGAAACGATACGATTTTCTTTTGGGAAACGAGTATCTCCATTCCGATGCACTATTCCCTCTTTACTGCATCACTCGCTCCCTCACATTGGCGAATTAACAATGAAATTGCGTCGCTATGTAATACTTTGGGTACTATGACTTCTTTTAAATCGAGTAGCGTTTCTATGAAAACGACAGGATTTTCTTTTGGGATACGAGTATCTCCTTTCCGATGCACTATTCCTTCCTCACTGCATCCCTCGCTCCCACACATTGACGAATTAACACAGAAATTGCGTGGCTATATAATACTATGGGTTCTATGACTTCTCCTTCTAAATAGAGTAACGTTTCAATGTTAACGGCAGATTTTCTTTTGGTATACGAGTATCTCCTTTCCGATGCACTATTCCTTCTTTACTGCATCCCTCGCTCCCTCACATTGACCAATAAGCACAGAGATTCCGTCTCTATGATATACTATGGGTTCTATGAGTTCTTCTTCTAAATCTAGTTATGTTTCTATGGAAACGATAGGCTTTTCTTTTGGTATAGGGGTATCTCCTTTCCGATGCACTATTCCTTCTTTACGGCATCCTTCGCTCCCTCACATTGGCGAATTCACAGTAATTGCGTCGCTATGAAATACAATGGGTTCCATGACTTCTCGTTCCCAAATCGAGTAACGTTTTTATGGAAACGACAGGATTTTCATTTGGGATACGATTATCTCCTTTCCGATGCACTATTCCTTCTTTACTGCATTCCTCGCTCCCTCTCATTGACGAATAGTCACAGAGATTCCGTCTCTATGAAATACTATGGGTTCTATGACTTCTCCTTCTAAATCTAGTTACGTTTCTATGGAAACAACAGGATTTTCTTTTGGGACAACAGTTTCTCCTTTCCGATGCACTATTCCTTCTTTACTGCATCCCTCACTCCCTGATATTGACGAATTAACACAGAAATGGCGTTGCTATCAAATACTATGGGTTATATTACTTCTCCTTCTAAATCGAGTAACGTTTCTATGGAAACGTCAGGATTTTCTTTTGGGATACGAGTATCACTTTTCCGATGGATTGTTCCTTCGTTACTGGTTCCTCACTCCCTCACATTGACAAATTAACACAGAAATTGCGTCGCAAAGATATACTATTGGTTCTATGACTTCTCCTTCTGAATTGAGTAACGTTTCTATAGAAGCGACAGGATTTTCTTTTGGGATACGTGTATCTACTTTCCGATACACTATTCCTTCTTTACTGCATCCCTCGCTCCCTCACATTGACGAATGAACTCAGAAATTGCGTCGCTATGAAATACTATGTGTTCTATGACTTCTCCTTCTAATTAGGGTAACGTTACTATGGAAACGACAGAATTTTCTTTTAGGATACGACTATCTCCTTTCCGATGCACTATTGGTTCTTTACTGCATGCGTCGCTCCCTCACATTGACGAAATAACACAGAAATTGCGTCGCTATGAAATACTATGGGTTCTATGACTTCTCCATCCAAATCGGGTAACGTTTCTATGGAAACGACAGGATTTTCTTTTGGGATACGAGTATCTCCTTTCCGATGCACTATTCGTACTTTACTGCATCCCTCGCTCCCTCACAATGACGAATTAACAATGAAATTGTGTCGTTATGAAATACTATGTGTTCTATGACTTCTCCTTCTAAATCTAGTAAAGTTTCTATGGAATCGAAAGGATTTTCTTTTGGGATACGAGTATCTCCTTTCCGGTGTACTATTCCTTCTTTACTGCATCCCTTGCTCCCTCACATTGACAAATTAACACAGAAATTGCGTCCCTATGAAATACTAATGGTTCTATGAAATCGGCTTATAAATCGAGTAACGTTTCTATGGAAGCGACAGGATTTCTCTTTGGGATACGAGTATCTCCTTTCCGATGCACTATTCCGTCTGTACTGCATCCCTCGCTCCCTCACATTGTCGAATTAACACAGAAATTGCGTCGTTATGAAATCGCATGAGTTCTATGACTTCTCCTTCTAAATCGAGTAACGTTTCTAGGGAAACGATAGGATTTTCGCTTGGTATACGAGTATGTCCTCTCCGATGTACTATTCCTTCATTACTGCACCCTTCGCTCTCTCACATTGACGAATTAACACAGAAATTGCGTCGTTATGAAACACTATGTGTTCTATGACATCTCCTTCTAAACCGAGTAACGTTTCTAAGGAACCGACAGGATTTTCTTTTGATATACGAGTATCTCCTTTCCGATGCACTATTCCTTGTTTACTGCATCCCTCGCTCCCTCACATTGACGAATTGTCACAGAAGATGCGTCGCTATGAAATACTATGTGTTCTATGACTTCTCCTTCTAAGTCGGTAACGTTTCTATGGAAATATCAGGATCTCCTTTTTCGATACTAGTCTCCTTTCCGATGCACTATTCCTTCTTTACTGCATCCCTCGCTCCCTCACATTGATGAGTTAACACAGAAATTGCGTCGCTATCATATACTATTGGTTCTATGACATCTCTTTCTAAATCGAGTAACGTTTCTATGGAAGCGTTAGGATTTTCTTTTGGGATACGAGTAACTCCTTTCCGATGCACTATTCCTTCTTTACTGCATCCCTCGCCCCCTCACAATGTCGAATTAACACAGAAATTGCGTGGCTATGAAATACTATGGGTTCTATGACTTCTCCTTCTAAATCGAGTAACGTTTCTATTGGAACGAGAGGATTTTCTCTTGGTATACGAGTATCTACTTACCGATGCACTATTCCTCCTTTACTGCATCCCTCGCTCCCTCACTTTGACTAATTAACACAGAAATTGCGTCGCTATAAAATACTATGAGTTCTATGACTTCTCCTTCTAAATCGAGTAACGTTTCTACGGAAACGACAGGATTTTATTTTGGAATACGATTATGTCTTCTCCGATGCACTATTCCTTCATTACTGTATCCCTCGCTCCCTCACATTGACGAATTAACACAGATATTCCGTCGCTATCAAATACTATGGGTTCTATGACATCTCCCTCCAAATCGAGTAACGTTTCTATGGAAGCGACAGGATTTTCTTTTGGGATACGAGTATCGCCTTTCCGATGCACTATTCCTTCTTTTCTGCATCCCTCGCTCCCTCATATTGACGAATTAACACAGAAATTGCGTCGCTATGAATTACTATGGGTTCTATGGCTTCTCCTTCTAAATCGAGTAACGTTTCTATGGAAACGAGAGGGTTTTCTTTTGGTATACGAGTATCTCCTTTCCGATGCACTATTCCTTATTTATGCATCCCTAGTTCCCTCACATTGAAGAATAAGTACAGAGATTGCGTCGCTATGAAATACTAAGGGTTCTATGACTCCTCCTTCTAAATCTAGTAACGTTTCAATGGAATCGACAATATTTTCTTTTGGGAAACGAGTATGTCCTCTCCGATGCACTATTCCTTCATTACTGCATCCCTCGCTCCCTCACATTGACGAATTAACATAGATATTGCGTCGCTATCAAATTCTATGAGTTCCATGACATCTCATTCTAAATCGAGTAACGTTTCTATGGAAGTGACAGGATTTTTTTTTTGGGATATGAGTATCTCCTTTCCGATGCACTATTCTTTATTTTCTGCATCAATCGCTCCCTCACATTGACGAATTAACACAGAAATTGCGTCGCTATGAATTACTATGGTTTCTATGACTTCTCCTTCTAAATCGAGTAACGTTTCTGTGGAAACGAGAGGATTTTCTTTTGGTATACGAGTATCTCTATTCCGAAGCACAATTTTTTCCTTACTGCATTTCTCTCTTCCTCACATTGACGATTTAACACAGAAATTTTGTCTCTATGAATTACTATGGGTTCTATGACGTCGCCTTCTAAATCGAGTAACTTTCTATGGAAACGAGAGGATTTTGTTTTGGTATACGAGTATCTCTTTTCCGATGCACTAGTCCTTCTTTACTACATTCCTGGTTCCCTCACACTGAAGAATAAGTACAGAGATTGCGTCACTATGAAATACAATGGGTTCTATCACTTCTCCTTCTAAATCGAGTAACGTATCTACGGAAACGACAGGATTTTATTTTGGAATACGATTATGTCCTCTCCGATGCACTAGTCCTTCATTACTGTATCCCTCGCTCCCTCACATTGACGAATTAACACAGATATTCCGTCGCTATCAAATACCATGGGTGCTATGACATCTCCCTCCAAATCGAGTAACGTTTCTATGGAAGCGACAGGATTTTCTTTTGGGATACGAGTATCTCCTTTCCGATGCACTATTCCTTCTTTTCTGCATCCCTCGCTCCCACACATTGACGAATTAACACAGAAATTGCGTCGCTATGAATTACTATGGGTTCTATGACTTCTCCTTCTAAATCGAGTAACATTTCTATGGAAACGAGAGGGTTTTCTTTTGGTATACGAGTATCTCCTTTCCCATGCACTATTCCTTATTTATGCATCCCTAGTTCCCTCACATTGAAGAATAAGTACAGAGATTGCGTCGCT
This sequence comes from Schistocerca serialis cubense, assembly GCF_023864345.2. Lineage (NCBI taxonomy): Eukaryota > Metazoa > Arthropoda > Insecta > Orthoptera > Acrididae > Schistocerca > Schistocerca serialis. The sequence goes on along the minus strand of NC_064638.1, from coordinate 41,793,677 downwards.
ATGTAATACTAAGGGTTTTTTGACTCCTCCTTCTAAATCTAGTAACGTTTCTATGGAATCGACAATATTTTCTTTTGGGAAACGAGTATGTCCTCTCCGATGCACTATTCCTTCATTACTGCATCCCTCGCTCCCTCACATTGACGAATTAACATAGATATTGCGTCGCTATCAAATTCTATGGGTTCCATGACATCTCATTCTAAATCGAGTAACGTTTCTATGGAAGCGACAGGATTTTCTTTTGGGATATGAGTATCTCCTGTCCGATGCACTATTCTTTATTTTCTGCATCATTCCCTCCCTCACATTGAAGAATTAACACAGAAATTGCTTCGCTATGAATTACTATGGTTTCTATGACTTCTCCTTCTAAATCGAGTAACGTTTCTGTGGAAACGAGAGGATTTTCTTTTGGTATACGAGTATCTCCATTCCGAAGCACAATTTTTTCCTTACTGCAATTCTCTCTTCCTCACATTGACGATTTAACACAGAAATTTTGACGCTATGAATTACTATGGGTTCTATGACGTCTCCTTCTAAATCGAGTAACGTTTCTATGGAAACGAGAGGATTTTGTTTTGGTATACGAGTATCTCTTTTCCGATGCACTAGTCCTTCTTTACTACATTCCTGGTTCCCTCACACTGAAAAATAAGTACAGAGATTGCGTCGCTATGAAATACAATGGGTTCTATGACTTCTCCTTCTAAATCGAGTAACGTTTCTAGGGAAATGACAGGATTTTCTTTTGGTATACGAGTATCTCCTTTCCGAAGCACTATTCCTTCTTTACTGCATCCCTCGCTCCCTCACATTGACGTATTAACACAGATATTTAGTCGCTATGATATCATATGTGTTCTATGACTGCTCCTTCTAAATCGTGTAACTGTTCTATGGAAACGACAGGATTTTCTTTTGGGATACGAGTATCTCCTTTCCGATGCACTATTCGTACTTCACTGCATCCCTCGCTCCCTCACAATGACGAATTAACAATGAAATTGTGTCGTTATGAAATACTAAGTGTTCTATGACTTCTCCTTCTAAATCTAGTAAAGTTTCTATGGAATCGAAAGGATTTTCTTTTGGGATACGAGTATCTCCTTTCCGGTGTACTATTCCTTCTTTACTGCATCCCTTGCTCCCTCACATTGACAAATTAACACAGAAATTGCTTCGCTATGAAATACTAATGGTTCTATGACATCGGCATCCAAATCGAGTTACGTTTCTATGGAAGCGACAGGATTTTCTCTTTGGGATACGAGTATCTCCTTTCCGGTGTACTATTCCGTCTGTACTGCATCCCTCGCTCCCTCACATTGAAGATTAACACAGAAATTGCTTCGCTATGAATTACTATGGGTTCTATGACTTCTCCTTCTAAATCGAGTAACGTTTCTATGGAAACGAGAGGGTTTTCTTTTGGTATACGAGTATCTCCTTTCCGATGCACTATTCCTTATTTATGCATCCCTAGTTCCCTCACATTGAAGAATAAGTACAGAGATTGCGTCGCTATGAAATACTAAGGGTTCTATGACACCTCCTTCTAAATCTAGTAACGTTTCTATGGAATCGACAAGATTTTCTTTTGGGAAACGAGTATGTCCTCTCAGATGCACTATTCCTTCATTACTGCATCCCTCGCTCCCTCAAATTGACGTATTAACATAGATATTGCGTCGCTATCAAATTCTATGGGTTCCATGACATCTCATTCTAAATCGAGTAACGTTTCTATGGAAGCGACAGGATTTTCTTTTGGTATATGAGTATCTCCATTCCGAAGCACAATTTTTTCCTTACTGCATTTCGCTCTTCCTCACATTGACGATTTAACACAGAAATTTTGTCGCTATGAATTACTATGGGTTCTATGACGTCTCCTTCTAAATCGAGTAACGTTTCCATGGAAACGAGAGGATTTAGTTTTGGTATACGAGTATCTCTTTTCCGATGCACTATTCCTTCTTTACTACATTCCTGGTTCTCTCACACTGAAGAATAAGTACAGAGATTGCGTCGCTATGAAATACAATGGGTTCTATGACTTCTCCTTCTAAATCGAGTAACGTTTCTAGGGAAACGACAGGATTTTCTTTTGGTATACGAGTATCTCCTTTCCGAAGCACTATTCCTTCTTTACTGCATCTCTCGCTCCCGCAAATTGACGAATTAACACTGAAATTGCGTCGCTATGAATTACTATGTGTTCTGTGTCTTCTCCTTCTAAATCGAGTAACGTTTCTATGGAAACGAGAGGATTTTCTTGTGGTATACGAGTATCTCCTTTCCGATGCACTATTCCTTGTTTACTGCATCCCTCGCTCCCTCACATTGACGAATTAACACACAAATTGCGTCGCTATCAAATCCTATGGGTTCTATTACATCTGCTTCTAACTCGAGTAACGTTTCTATGGAGGCGACAGGATTTTCTTTTGGGATACGAGTATCTCCTTTCCGATGCACTATTCCTTCTTTTCTGCATCCCTCGGTCCCTCACATTGACGAATTAACACCGTAATTGCGTCGCTATGAAGTACTATGGGTTCTATGACTTCTCCTTCTAAATCGAGTAACGTTTCTATCTAAACGAGAGGATTTTCTTTTGGGATACGAGTATCTCCTTTCCGAAGCACAATTTTTTCCTTACTGCATTTCTCTCTTCCTCACATTGACGATTTAACACAGAAATTTTGTCGCTATGAATTACTATGTGTTCTAGGACGTCTCCTTCTAAATCGAGTAACGTTTCTATGGAAACGAGAGGATTTTGTTTTGGTATACGAGTATCTCTTTTCCGATGCACTATTCCTTCTTTACTGCATTCCTGGTTCCCTCACACTGAAGAATAAGTACAGAGATTGCGTCGCTATGAAATACAATGGGTTCTATGACTTCTCCTTCTAAATCGAGTAACGTTTTTAGGGAAACGACAGGATTCTCTTTTGGTATACGAGTATCTCCTTTCCGAAGCACTATTCCTTCTTTACTGCATCTCTCGCTCCCCCAAATTGACGAATTAACACAGAAATTGCGTCGCTATGAATTACTATGTGTTCTATGTCTTCTCCTTCTAAATCGAGTAACGTTTCTATGGAAACGAGAGGATTTTCTTGTGGTGTACGAGTATCTCCTTTCCGATGCACTATTCCTTCTTTACTGCATCCCTCGCACCCTCACATTGACGAATTAACACACAAATTGTGTCGCTATGAAAAACTATGTGTTCTATGACTTCTCCTTCGAAACCAAGTAACATTTCTATGGAAACGACAGGATTTTCTTTTGGTATAAGAGTATCTCCTTTCCGATGCACTATTCCTTCTTTACTGTATTCCTCGCTCCCTCATGTTGACAAATTAACATTGAAATTGCGTCGCTATGAAATACTATTGGTTCTATGACTTCTCCTTCTAAATCGAGTAACTTTTCCATTGAAATGACAGGATTTTCTTTTGGGATACGAGTATCTCCATTCCGATGCACTATTCCTTCTATACTGCATCCCTTGCTCTTTCACAATGACAAATTAACACAGAAATTGCGTCGCTATGAAATGCTATGGGTTCTATTGCTTCTCGTTCTAAATCAAATAACGTTTCTATGGAAACGACAGGTATTTCCTTTGGTATGCGTGTATCTCCTTTCTGATGCACTATTCCTTCTTTACTGTATCCCTCGCTCCCTCACATTGTCGAATTAACACAGACATTGCGTGGCTACGAAATACTATGGGTTCTATGACTTTTCCTACTAAATCGAGTAACGTTTCTATGGAAACGAGAGGATTTTGTTATGGTATACGAGTATCTCCTTTCCGAAGCACTATTCCTTCTTTACTGCATCTCTCGCTCCCCCAAATTGAGGAATTAACACAGAAATTGCGTCGATATGAATTACTATGTGTTCTATGTCTTCTCCTTCTAAATCGAGTAACGTTTCTAGGGAAACGACAGGATTTTCTCTTGGGATAAGAGTATCTCCTTTCCGATGCACTATTCCTTCTTTACTGCATTCCTCGCTCCCTCATGTTGACAAATTAACATTGAAATTGCGTCGCTATGAAATACTATTGGTTCTATGACTTCTCCTTCTAAATCGAGTAACTTTTCCATTGAAACGACAGATTTTCTTTTGGGATACGACTATCTCCTTTCCGATGCACTGTTTCTTCTTTACTGCATCCCTCGTTCCCTCACATTGAAGAATAAGTACAGAGATTGCGTCGCTATGAAATACTATGGGATCTATGACTTTTCCTTCTAAATCGAGTAACGTTTCTATGGAAACGTCAGGATTTTCTTTTGGGTTACGACTACCTCCTTTCCGATGCACTATTCCTTCTTTACTGCATCACTCGCTCCGTCACATTTACATATTAACACAGAAATTGCGTCGCTATGAAATACTATTGGGTCTATGATATCTCCTTCTAAATCTTGTAACGTTTCTATGGAAGCGACAGGATTTTCTTTTGGGATTCGAGTATCTAATTTCCTATGCACTATTCCTTCTTTACTGCATCTCTCGCTCCCTCACATTGACGAATTAACACAGAAATTGCGTCGCTATGAAATACTATGGGTTCTATGACATCTCCTTCTAAATCGAGTAACGTTTCTATGGCAGCGACAGGATTTTCTTTGGGGATTCGAGTATCTCCTTTCCTATGCACTGTTCCTTGTTTACTTCATCTCTCGCTCCCTCAAATTGACGAATTAACACAGTAATTGCGTCGCTATGAAATACTATGTGTTCTATGACTTCTCCTTCTAAATCGAGTAACGTTTCTAGGGAAACGACAGGATTTTCTTTTGGAATTCGAGTATCTCCTTTCCTATGCACTATTGCTTCTTTACTGAATCCCTCACTACCTCACATTGACGAATTAATACAGATAATGCTTCGCTATAAATTACTATGGGTTCTATGACTTTTCCTTCTAAATCGAGTAACGTTTCTATGGAAACGAGCGGATTTTCTTTTGGTATACGAGTATCTCCTTTCCGATGCAGTATTCCTTCCTTACTGCATTTCTCGCTTCCTCACATTGACGATTTAACACAGAAATTGTGTCGCTATAAATTTCTATGGGTTCTATGACGTCTCCTTCTAAATCGAGTAACGTTTCTATGGAAACGAGAGGATTTTCTTTTGGTATACGAGTTTTTCCTTTCCGATGCACTATTCCTTCTTTACTGCATCCCTAGATCCCTCACATTGAAGAATAAGTACAGAGATTGCGCCGCTATGAAATACTAAGTGTTCTATGACTTCTCCTTCTAAATCTAGTAACGTTTCTATGGATACGACAAGATTTTCTTTGGGAAACGAGTATCTCCGATCCGATGCACTATTACTTCTTTACTGCATCCCTCGCTCCCACGTATTGACGAATTGACACAGAAATGCCGTTGCTATGAAATACTGTTGGTTCTATGACTTCTCCTTCTAAATCGAAAAACATTTCTATGGAAACGACAGGATTTTATTTTGGGATAAAAGTATCTCCTTTCCGATTCACTATTCCTTGTTTACTGCATCCCTCGCTCCCTCATATTGACAAATTAACATAGGAATTGCGTCGCTATGAAATACTATTGGTCCTATGACTTCTCCTTCTAAATCGAGTAACGATTCCATTGAAACGACACGATTTTCTTGTGGGATACAAGTATGTCCTTTCCGATGCAATATTCGTTCTTTTCTGCATCCCTCGCTCCCTCACATTGACGAATTAATACAGACATTGCGTGGCTATGAAATACTATGGGTTCTATGACTTCTCATTCTAAATCAAGTAACGTTTCTATTGAAACGGCAGGATATTATTTTGGGCCACGAGTATCTCCTTTCCGATGCACCATTCCTTCTTTACTGCATCTCTCGTTCCCTGATCTTGACAAATTAACTCAGAAATTGCGTCGCTATGAAATACTATGAGTTTCATGACTTCTTCTGCTACATCGAGTAACGTTTCTATTGAAACGACAGGATTTTCTTTTGGAATATGAGTATGTCCCCTCCGATGCACTATTCCTTCATTACTGCATCCCTTGCTCCCTCACATTGATGAATTAACACAGATATTGCATCGCTATCAAATCCTATGGGTTCTATGACATCTGCCTCTAAATCGAGTAACGTTTCTATGGGAGAGACAGGATTTTCTTTTGGGATACGAGTATCTCCTTTCCGATGCACTATTCCTTCATTTCTGCATCCCTCGCTCCGTCACTTTGACGAATTAACATAGAAATTGCGTCGCTATGAAATACTATTGGTTCTATGACTTCTCCTTTTAAATCGAGTAACGTTTCTATTTAAACTTCACGATTATCTTTCTGGATACGAGTATCTCCTTTCCGATGCACTATTCCCTCTTTACTGCATCTCTCGCTTCCTCACAAACACGATTTAACACAGATATTGTGTCGTTATGAATTACTATGAGTTCAATGACGTCTCCTTCTAAATCGAGTAACGTTTCTATGGAAACGAGAGGATTTTCTTTTGGTATACGAGTATCTCCTTTTCGATGCACTATTCCTTCTTTACTGCATCCCTAGTTCCCTCACATTGAAGAATAAGTACAGAGATTACGTCACTATGAAATACTAATGGTTCTATGAATTCTCCTTCTAAATCTAGTAACGTTTCTATGGAAACGACAAGATTTTCTTTTGGGAAACGAGTATCTTCTTTCCGATTCACTATTGCTTCTTTACTGCATCCCTCGCTCCCTCGTATTGACGAATTAACACAGAAATGGCGTTGCTATGAAATAATGTGGGTTCTATGACTTCTCCTTCTAAATCGAGTTACGTTTCTATGGAAACGTCAGGATTATCTTTTGGGTTACGAGTACTTCCTTTCCGGTGCACAATTCCATCTTTACTGCATCACTCGCTGCCTCTCATTTACAAATTAACACAGAAATTGCGTCGCTATGAAATACTATGTGTTCTATGACATCTGCCTCTAAATCGAGTAACGTTTCTATGGAAGCGACAGGATTTTCTTTTGGGATTCGAGTATCTCCTTTCCTATGCACTATTCCTTCTTTACTGCATCTCTCGCTCCCTCACATTGACGTATTAACACAGAAATTGCGTCGCTATGAAATACTATGGGTTCTATGACTTCTCCTTCTAAATCGAGTAACGTTTCTAGGGAAACGACAGGATTTTCTTTTGGTATACGAGTATCTCCTTTCCGATGCACTATTTCTTCTTTACTGCATCTCTCGCTCCCTCACAATGACGAATTAACTCAGAAATTGCGTCGTTAGAATTACTATGAGTTCTATGACTTCTCCTTCTAAATCGAGTAACGTTTCTATGGAAACGAGAATATTTTCTTTTGGTATACGAGTATCATCTTTCCGATGCACTATTCTTTCTTTACTGCATACCTCGCTCCCTCACTTTGACTAATTAACACAGAAATTGCGTCGCTATGAAATACTATGGGTTCTATGACTTCTCCTTCTAAATCGAGTAACGTTTCTATGGAAGCGACAGGATTTTCTTCTGGGATACGAGTATCTCATTTCCGATGCACTATTCCTTCTTTACTGCATCCCTCGCTCCCTCATATTGACAAATTAACAAATGAAATTGCGTCGCTATGAATTACTATTGGTTCTATGACTTCTCCTTCTAAATCGAGTAACGTTTCCATTGAAACGACAGGATTTTCTTTTGGTATACGAATATCTCCATTCCGATGCACTATTTCTTCTTTACTGCATCCCTTGCTCCTTCACATTTACTAATTAACACAGAAATTGCGTCGCTTTGAAATACTATGGGTTCTATGGCTACTCCTTCTAAATCGAGTAACGTTTCTATGGAAACGAGAGGATTTTCTTTTGGGATACGAATATCTCCTTTCCGATTCACTATTCCATCTTTACTGCATCTCTCGCTCCCTCACACTGACGAATTAACACAGATATTGCGTCGCAATCAAATACTATGGGTTCTATGACATATCCCTGCAATTCGAGTAACGTTTCTATGGAAGAGACAAGATTTTTATTTGGGATACGACTATCTCCTTCCGATGCACTATTCCTTCCTTACTGCATCCCTCGCTTCCTCACATTGACGATTTAACACAGATTTTGTGTCGCTATGAATTACTATGGGTTCTATGACTTCTCCTTCTAAAGCGAGTAACGTTTCTATGGAAGCGACAGGATTTTCTTCTGGGATACGAGTATCTCCTTTCCAATGCACTATTCCTTCTTTACTGCATCTCTCGCTCCCTCACATTGACGAATTAAGATAGAAATTGCGTCGCTATGAATTACTATGTGTTCTATGACTTCTCCTTCTAAATCGAGTAACGTTTCTAGGGAAACGACATGATTTTCTTTTGGTATACGAGTATCTCCGTTCCGATGCACTATTCTTTCTTTACTGCACCTCTCGCTCCCTCACATTGACGAATTATCACAGAAGTTGCGTCGCTATCAAATACCATGTGTTCTATGACTTCTCCTTCTAAATCGATAAACATTTCTATGGAAACGACAGGATTTTCTTTTGGGATGAGAGTATCCTTTTTCCGATGCACTATTCCTTCTATACTGCATCTCTCGCTCCCTCACATTGACGAATTAACACAGAAATTGCGTCGCTATGAAATACTATGTGTTCTATGACTTCTCTTTCTAAATCGAGTAACGTTTCTATGGAAACGGCAGGATTTTCTTTTGGTATACGAGTATCTGCTTTCCGATGCACTATTCCTTCTTTACTGCATCCCTCGCTCCCTGACATTGTCGAATTAACACACAAATTGCGTCGCTATGAAATGCTATGTGTTCTATGACTTCTCCTTCTAAATGGAGTAACATTTCTATGGAAACGACAGGATTTTCTTTTGGGATAAGAGTATCTCCATTCCGATGCACTATTCCTTCTTTGCTGTATCCCACGCTCCCTCACATTGACGAATTAACACAGAAATAGCGTCGCTTTGAAATACTATGGGTTCTATGACTTCTCCTTCTAAATCGAGTAACGTTTCTAGGGAAACGACAGGATTTTCTTATGGGATTCGAACATCTCCTTTCCTATGCACTATTCCTTCTTTACTGCAACCCTCGCTCCCTCACATTGACGTATTAACACAGAAATTACGTCGCTATGAATTACTATGGGTTCTATGACTTTTCCTTCTAAATCGAGAAACGTTTCTATGGAAACGAGAGGATTTCCTTTTGGTATACGATTATCTCCTTTCAGATGCATTATTCCTTCCTTACTGCATTTCTTGCTTCCTCACATTGACGATTTAACACAGAAATTGTGTCGCTATGCATTACTATGGGTTCTATGACGTCTCCTTTTAAATCGAGTAACGTTTCTATGGAAATGAGAGGATTTTCTATTGGTATACGAGTATCTCATTTCCGATGCACTATTCCTTCTTTACTGCATCCCTAGTTCCCACACATTGGAGAATAAGTACAAAGATTTGGTCGCTATGAAATACTAAGGGTTAATGACTCCTCCTTCTAAATCTAGTAAAGTTTCTATGGAAGCGACAGGATTTTCTTTTGGGATTCGAGTATCTCCTTTCCGATGCACTATTCTTTCTTTACTGCATCTCTCGCTCCCTCACATTGACGATTTAACTCAGAAATTGCGTCGCTATGAATTACTATGGGTTCTATGACTTCTTTTTCTAAATCGTGTAACGTTTCTATGGAAACGAAAGGATATCTTTTGGTATACGAGTATCTACTTTCCGATGCACTATTCCTTCATTACTGCATCCCTCGCTCCCTCACTTTGACTAATTAACACAGAAATTGCGTCGCTATGAAATACTATGGGTTCTATGACTTCTCCTTATAAATCGTGTAACGTTTCTATGGAAGCGACAGGATTTTCTTCTGGGATACGAGTATCTCCTTTCCGATGCACAATTCCTTCTTTACTGCATCCCTCGCTTCCACACATTGACGATTTAACACAGAATTTGTGTCGCTATGAATTACTATGGGTTCTATGACTATTCCTTCTAAACCGAGTAATGTTACTATGGAAACGAGAGGATTTTCTTATGGTATACAAGTATCTCCTTTCCGATGCACTATTCCTTCTTTACTGCATCCCTAGTTCCCTCACATTGAAGAATAAGTACAGAGATTGCGTCGCTATGAAATACTAAGGGTTCTATGACTTCTCCTTCTAAATCTAGTAACGTTTCTATGGAAACGACAAGATTTTCTTTTGGGATACAAGTATTTCCTTTCCGATGCACTATTACTTCTTTACTGCATCTCTCGCTCCCTCGTATTGACGAGTTAACACAGAAATGGCGTTGCTATGAAATACTATGGGTTCTATGGCTTCTCCTTCTTAATCGAGTAACGTTTCTATGGAAACGTAAGGATTTTCTCTTGGGTTACGAGTACCTCCTTTCCTTTGCACTTTTCCTTCGTTACTGCATCACTCGCTCCCTCACATTTACAAATTAACACAGAAATTGCGTCGCAATGAAATACTATTGGTTCTATGACATCTCCTTCTAAATCAAGTAACGTTTCTATGGAAGCGACAGGATTTTCTTTTGGGATACGAGTATCTCCTTTCCGATGCACTATTCCTTCTTTACTGGTTCTCTCGCTCCCTCACATCGACGAATTTACACAGAAATTGCGTCGCTATGAATTACTACGTGTTCTATGACGTCAACTTCTAAATCGATAAACATTTCTATGGAAACGACAGGATTTTCTTTTGGGATAAGAGTATCTCCTTTCCGATGCACTATTCCTTCTTTACTGCATCTCTCGCTCCCTCACATTGACGAATTAACACAGAAATTGCGTCGCTATGAAATACTATGTGTTCTACGACTTCTCCTTCTAAATCGAGTAACGTCTCTAGGGAAGCAACTGGATTTTCTTTTGGTATACGAGTATCTGCTTTCCGATGCACTATTCCTACTTTACTGCATCCCTCGCTCCCTCACATAGACGAATTAACACACAAATTGCGGCGCTATGAAGTACTATGTGTTCTATGTGTTCTCCTTCTAAATGGAGTAACATTTCTATGGAAACGACTGTATTTTCTTTTGGGATAAGAGTACCTCCTTTCCGATGCACTAATCCTTCTTTACTGTATCCCTCGGTCCCTCACATTGACGAATTAACACAGAAATTGCGACGCTATGAATTACTATGGGTTCTATGACTTCTCCTTTTAAATCGAGTAACGTTTCTAGGTAAACGACAGGATTTTCTTTTGGTATACGAGTATCTCCTTTCCGATGCACTATTCCTTCCTTACTGCATTTCTTGCTACTTCACATTGACGATTTAACACAGAAATTGTGTAGCTATGAATATCTATGGGTTCTATGACGTCTCCTTCTAAATCGAGTAACGTTTCTATGGAAACGACAGGATTTTCTTTTGGTATACGAGTAACTCCTTTCCGATGCACTATTCCTTCCTTACTGCATTTCTTGCTTCCTCACATTGACGATTTAACACAGAAATTGTGTAGCTATGAATTGCTATGGGTTCTATGACGTCTCCTTCTAAATCGAGTAACGTTTCTATGGAAACGAGAGGATTTTCTATTGGTATACGAGTATCTCCTTTCCGATGCACAATTCCTTCTTTACTGCATCACTCGGTCCCTCACATTGACGAATTAACACACAAATTGCGTCGCTATGAAAAACTATGTGTTCTATGACTTCTCCTTCTAAATCGAGTAACATTTCTATGGAAACGACGGGATTTTCTTTTGGGATAAGAGTGTCTCCTTTCCAAAGCACTATTCCTTCTTTACTGCATCCCTCGCTCCCTCATATGGACAAATTAACATAGAAAATGCGTCGCTATGAAATACTATTGGTTCTATGACTTCTCCTATTAAATCGTGTAACGTTTCTATGAAAACGGCAGGATATTATTTTGAGATACGAGTATCTCCTTTCCGATGCAACATTCCTTCTTTACTGCATCTCTCGTTTCCTTACATTGAAAAATTAATACAGATGTTGCGTCGCTTTGAAATACTATGTGTTCAATGACTTCTCCTTGTAAATCGAGTAACGTTTCTAGGGAAACGACAGGTGTTCATTTGGAATTCGAGTATGTCCTCTCCGATGCACTATTCCTTCATTACTGCATCCCTCGCTCCCTCACATTGATGAATTAACACAGATATGGCGTAGCTATGAAATACTGTGGGTTCTATGACTTCTCCTTCTAGATCGAGTAACATTTCAATGGAAACGTCAGGATTTTCTTTTGGGATACGAGTATCTCCTTTCCGATGCAGTATTCCTTCTTTTCTGCATCCCTCGCTCCCTCACATTGACGAATTAACAGAGAATTTGCGTCGCTATGAATTACTATGGGTTCTATGACTTCTCCTTCTAAATCGAGTATCGTTTCTATGAAAAGTCAGGATTTTCTTTTGGGTTACGAGTACTTCCTTTCCGATGCACTATTCCTTCTTTACTGCATCCCTAGTTCCCTCACATTGAAGAATAAGTACAGAGATTGCGTCGCTATGAAATACTAAGGATTCTATGACTTCTCCTTCTAAATCTAGTAACGTTTCTATGGAAACGAAAAGATTTCCTTTTAAGAAACGAGTATCTTCTATCCGATGCACTATTACTTCTTTACTGCATCCCTCGCTCCCTCGTATTGACGAATTAACACAGATATGGCGTTGCTATGAAATTATGTGGGTTCTATGGCATCTCCTTCTAAATCGAGTAACGTCTCTATGGAAACGTCAGGATTTTCTTTTGGGTTACGATTACTTCCTTTCCGATGAACTATTCCTTCTTTATGGCATCACTCGCTGCCTCACATTTACAAATTAACACAGAAATTGCGTCGCTATGAAATACTATTGGTTCTATGACATCTCCTTCTAACTCGTGTAACGTTTCTATAGAAGCGACAGAATTTTCTTTTGGGATTCTAGTAACTATTTTCCTATGCACTATTCCTTCTTTACTGCATCTCTCGCTCCTACTGCATCTCTCGCTCCCTCACATTGACGAATTAACACAGAAATTGCGTCGCTATGAGATACTATGGGTTCTTTGACTTCTCCTTCTAAATCGAGTAACGTTTCTAGGGAAAGGAGAGGATTTTCTTTTGGTATACGAGTATCTCCTTTCCGATGCACTATTTCTTCTTTACTGCATCTCTCGCTCCCTCACATTGACGAATTAACACAGAAATTGCGTCGCTATGAATTACTATGGGTTCTATGGCTTCTCCTTCTAAATCGAGTAACGTTTCTATGGAAACGAGAGGATTTTCTTTTGGTATACGGGTATCTACTTTCCGATGCACTATTCCTTCTTTACTGCATCCCTCGCTCCCTCACTTTGACTAATTAACACAGAAATTGCGTCGCTATGAAATACTATGGGTACTATGACTTCTCCTTCTAAATCGAGTAACGTTTCTATGGAAGCGACAGAATTTTCTTTTGGGATACGAGTATCTTCTTTCCGATGCAGTATTCCTTCTTTACTGCATCCCTCGCTCCCTCTCATTGACGAATTAACAAAGAATTTGTGTCGCTATGAATTACTATGGGTTCTATGACTTCTCCTTCTAAACCGAGTAACGTTACTATGGAAACGAGAGGATTTTCTTCTGGGATACGAGTATCTCCTTTCCGATGCACTATTCCTTCTTTACTGCATCCCTCGCTTCCTCACATTGACGATTTAACAAAGAATTTGTGTCGCTATGAATTACTATGGGTTCTATGACTTCTCCTTCTAAACCGAGTAACGTTACTATGGAAACGAGAGGATTTTCTTATGGTATACGAGTATCTCCTTTCCGATGCACTATTCCTTCTTTACTGCATCCCTAGTTCCCTCACATTGAAGAATAAGTACAGAGATTGCGTCGCTATGAAATACTAAGGGTTCTATGACTTCTCCTTCTAAATCTAGTAACGTTTCTATGGAAACGACAAGATTTTCTTTTGGGATACGAGTATTTCCTTTCCGATGCACTAATACTTCTTTGCCGCATCTCTCGCTCCCTCGTATTGACGAATTAACACAGAAATGGCGTTGCTATGAAATACTATGGGTTCTATGGCTTCTCCTTCTAAATCGAGTAACGTTTCTATCGAAACGTAAGGATTTTCTCTTGGGTTATGAGTACCTCCTTTCCTTTGCACTTTTCCTTCTTTACTGCATCACTCGCTCCCTCACATTTACAAATTAACACAGAAATTGCGTCGCAATGAAATACTATTTGTTCTATGACATCTCCTTCTAAATCGAGTAACGTTTCTATGGAAGCGACAGGATTTTCTTTTGGGATACGAGTATCTCCTTTCCGATGCACTATTCCTTCTTTACTGCTTCTCTCGCTCCCTCACATCGACGAATTTACACAGAAATTGCGTCGCTATGAATTACTATGTGTTCTATGACGTCTCCTTCTAAATCGATAAACATTTCTATGGAAACGACAGGATTTTCTTTTGGAATAAGAGTTTCTCCTTTCCGATGCACTATTCCTTCTTTACTGCATCTCTCGCTCCCTCACATTGACGAATTAACACAGAAATTGCGTCGCTATGAAATACTACGTGTTCTACGATTTCTCCTTCTAAATCGAGTAACGTCTCTAGGGAAGCAACAGGATTTTCTTTTGGTATACGAGTATCTGCTTTCCGATGCACTATTCCTACTTTACTGCATCCCTCGCTCCCTCACATTGACGAATTAACACACAAATTGCGTCGCTATGAAGTACTATGTGTTCTATGTGTTCTCCTTCTAAATGGAGTAACATTTCAATGGAAACGACTGGATTTTCTTTTGGGATAAGAGTATCTCCTTTCCGATGCACTAATCCCTCTTTACTGTATCCCTCGGTCCCTCACATTGACGAATTAACACAGAAATTGCGACGCTATGAATTACTATGGGTTCTATGACTTCTCCTTCTAAATCGAGTAACGTTTCTAGGGAAACGACAGGATTTTCTTTTGGTAGACGAGTATCTCCTTTCCGATGCACTATTCCTTCCTTACTGCATTTCTTGCTTCCTCACATTGACGATTTAACAAAGAAATTGTGTAGCTATGAATTGCTATGGGTTCTATGACGTCTCCTTCTAAATCGAGTAACGTTTCTATGGAAACGAGAGGATTTTCTATTGGTATACGAGTATCTCCTTTCCGAAGCACAATTCCTACTTTACTGCATCCCTCGCTCCCTCACATTGACGAATTAACACACAAATTGCGTCGCTATGAAAAACTATGTGTTCTATGACTTCTCCTTCTAAATCGAGTAACATTTCTATGGAAACGAAAGGATTTTCTTTTAAGAAACGAGTATCTTCTATCCGATGCACTATTACTTCTTTACTGCATCCCTCGCTCCCTCGTATTGACGATTTAACACAGATATGGCGTTGCTATGAAATTATGTGGGTTCTATGGCTTCTCCTTCTAAATCGAGTAACGTCTCTATGGAAACGTCAGGATTTTCTTTTGGGTTACGATTACTTCCTTTCCGATGAACTATTCCTTCTTTACTGCATCACTCGCTGCCTCACATTTACAAATTAACACAGAAATTGCGTCGCTATGAAATAGTATTGGTTCTATAACATCTCCTTCTAACTCTTGTAATGTTTCTATGGAAGCGACAGAATTTTCTTTTGGGATTCTAGTAACTCCTTTCCTATGCACTATTCCTTCTTTACTGCATCTCTCGCTCCTACTGCATCTCTCGCTCCCTCACATTGACGAATTAACACAGAAATTGCGTAGCTATGAGATACTATGGGTTCTATGACTTCTCCTTCTAAATCGAGTAACGTTTCTAGGGAAAGGACAGGATTTTCTTTTGGTATACGAGTATCTCCTTTCCGATGCACTGTTTCTTCTTTACTGCATCTCTCGCTCCCTCACATTGACGAATTAACACAGAAATTGCGTCGCTATGAATTACTATGGGTTCTCTGACTTCTCCTTCTAAATCGAGTAACGTTTCTATGGAAGCGAGAGGATTTTCTTTTGGAATAGGAGTATCTACTTTCCGATGCACTATTCCTTCTTTACTGCATCCCTCGCTCCCTCACTTTGACTAATTAACACAGAAATTGCGTCGCTATGAAATACTATGGGTTCTATGACTTTTCCTTCTAAATCGAGTAACGCTTCTATGGAAGCGACAGGATTTTCTTTTGGTATACGAGTATCTCCTTTCCGATGCACTATTCCTTCTTTACTGCATCCCTCGCTCCCTGTCATTGACGAATTAACACATAAATTGCGTCGCTATGAAATACTATGGGTTCTATGGCTTCTCCTTCTAAATCGAGTAACGTTTCTATGGAAACGTAAGGATTTTCTCTTGGGTTACGAGTACCTCCTTTCCTTTGCACTTTTCCTTCTTTACTGCATCACTCGCTCCCTCACATTTACAAATTAACACAGAAATTGCGTCGCAATGAAATACTATTGGTTCTATGACATCTCCTTCTAAATCGAATAACGTTTCCATGGAAACGAGAGGATTTTCTTTTGGTATACGAGTATCTCCTTTCCGATGCACTATTTCTACCTTACTGCATTCCTCGCTTCCTCACATAGACGATTTAACACAGAAATTGTGTCGCTATGATTTACTATGGGTTCTATGACGTCTCCTTCTAAATCGAGTAACGTTACTATGGAAACGAGAGGATTTTCTTTTGGTATCCGAGTATCTCCTTTCCGATGCACTATTCCTTCTTTACTGCATCCCTAGTTCCCACACATTGAAGAATAAGTACAGAGATGGCGTCGCTATGAAATACTAATGGTTCTATGACTTCTCCTTCTAAATCTAGTAACGTTTCTATGGAAACGACAAGATTTTCATTTGGGAAACGAGTATCTTCATTCCGATGCACTATTACTTCTTTACTGCATCCCTCGCTCCCTCGTATTGACGAATTAACACAGATATGGCGTTGCTATGAAATACTGTGGGTTCTATGACTTCTCCTTCTAAATCGAGTACTGTTTCTATGGAAACGTCAGGATTTTCTTTAGGGTTACGAGTAACTCCTTTCCTATGCACTATTCCTTCTTTACTGCATCTCTTGCTCCTACTGCATCTATCGCTCCCTCACATTGACGAATTATCACAGATATTGCGTCGCTATGAAATACTATGGGTTCTATGACTTCTCCTTCTAAATCGAGGAACGTTTCTAGGGAAACGACAGGATTTTCTTTTGGAGTACGAGTATCTCCTTTCCGATGCACTATTTCTTCTTTGCTGCATCTCTCGCTCCCTCACATTGACGAATTAACACAGAAATTGCGTCGCTATGAATTACTATGGGTTCTGTGGCTTCTCCTTCTAAATCGAGTAACGTTTCTATGGAAACGAGAGGATTTTCTTTTGGTTTACGAGTATCTACTTTCCGATGCACTATTCCTTCTTTACTGCATCCCTCGCTCCTTCACTTTGACTAATTAACACCTAAATTGCGTCGCTATGAAGAACTATGTGTTCTATGACTTCTCCTTCTAAATCGAGTAACATTTCTATGGAAACGACAGGATTTTCTTTTGGGATAAGAGTATCTCCTTTCCGATTCACCATTCCATCTTTACTGCATCCCTCGCTCCCTCATATTGACAAATTAACATAGAAATTGCGTCGCTGTTAAATACTATTGGTTCTGTGACTTCTATTTCTAAATCGAGTAACGTTTCCATTGAAACGACAGGATTTTCTTTTGGGATACGAGTATCTCCTTTCCGATGCACTATTGCTTCTTTTCTGCATTCCTCGTTCCCTCACATTGAAGAATAAGAACAGAGATTGCGTCGCTATGAATTACTAAGGGTTCTATGACTTCTCCTTCTAAATCGAGTAACGTTTCTAGGGAAACGACAGGATTTTCTTTTGGTATAGGAGTATATCCTTTCCGATGCACTATTCTTTCTTTACTGCATCCCTCGCTCCCTCACATTGACGAATTATGACAGAACTTGTGTCGCTATCAAATACCATGTGTTCCATGACTTCTCCTTCTAAATCGAGTAACATTTCTATGGAAACGACAGGATTTTCTTTTGGGATAAGAGTACCTCCTTTCTGATGCACTATTCCTTCTTTACTGCATCTCTCGCTCACTCACATTGACGAATTAACAGAGAAATTGCGTCGCTCTGTAATACTATGTGTTCAATGACTTCTCCTTCTAAATCGAGTAACGTTTCTAGGGCAACGACAGGATTTCCTTTGGTATACGAGTATCTGCTTTCCGATGCACTATTCCTTCTTTACTGCATCCCTCGCTCCCTCACATTCACGAATTAACACACAAATTGCGTCGCTATGAAAAACTATGTGTTCTATGACTTCTCCTTCTAAATGGAGTAACATTTCTAAAAGAAACGACAGGATTTCCTTTTGGGATAAGAGTATTTCCTTTCTGATGCACTATTCCTTCTTTACTGTATACCTCGCTCCCTCATATTGACAAATTAACACAGAAATTGCGTCGCTATGAATTACTATTGGTTCTATGACTCCTCCTTCTAAATCGAGTAACGTTTCCATTGAAACGTCAGGATTTTCTTTTGGGATACGAGTATCTCCATTGCGATGCACTATTCCTTCTTTACTGCATCCCTCGTTCCGTCACATTGACGAATTAACACACAAATTGCGTCGCTATGAAATACTATGTGTTCTATGATTTCTCCTTCTAAATGGAGTAACGTTTCTATGGAATCGACAGGATTTTCTTTTGGGACAAGAGTATCTCCTTTCCGATGCACTATTCCTTCTTTACTGTATCCCTCGCTCCCTCATATTGACAAATTAACACAGAAATTGCGTCGCTATATAATACTATTCGTTCTATGACTTCTCCTTCTAAATCGAGTAACGTCTCCATTGAAACGACAGGATTTTCTTTTGGGATACGAGTTTCTCCATTCTGATGAACTATTCCTTCTGTACTGCATCCCTCGATCCCTCACATTGACGAATAAGCATAGGAATTGCGTCGCTGTGAAATACAAAGGGTTTTATGACTTCTCCTTCTAAATCGAGTAACGTTTCAATGGAAACGACAGGATTTTCTTTTCGGATACGAGTATCACCTTTCCGATGCACTATTCCTTCTTTACTGCATCCCTCGCTCCCTCACATTGACGAATTAACACTGAATTGGCGTCGCTATGAAATCCTATGTGTTCTATGACTTCTCCTCCTAAATCGAGTAACGCTTCTATGGAAACGGCAGGATTTTCTATCGGGATACGGTTATCTTCTTTCCGATGCAATATTCGTTCTTTACTGCATCCCTCGCTCCCTCACATTGGCGAATTAACACAGAAATTGCGTCGCTATGAAATACTGTGGGTTCTATGACTTCTCCTTCTAAATCGAGTAAAGTTTCTATGGAACCGACAGGATTTTCTTTTGGGATACGAGTTTCGCCTTTCCGATGCACTATTCCTTCTTTACTGCATCCCTCGCTCCCTCACATTGACGAATTAACACAGAGTTGGCGTCGCTATGAAATCCTATGTGTTCTATGACTTCTCCTCCTAAATCGAGTAACGCTTCTATGGAAACGGCAGGATTTTCAATCGGGATACGGTTATCTTCTTTCCGATGCAATATTCGTTCTTTACTGCATCCCTCGCTCCCTCACATTGGCGAATTAACACAGAAATTGCGTGGCTATGAAATACTATGGGTTCTATGACTTCTCCATCTAAATCGAGTAACGTTTCTAGGGAATCGACAGGATTTTCTTTTGGTTTTACGGGTATCTCCTTTCCGAAGCACTATTCCTTCTTTACTGCATCTCTCGCTCCCTCACATTGACGAATTAACACAGAAATTGCGTCGCTATGAATTACTATGGGTTCTATGACTTCTCCTTCTAAATCGAGTAACGTTACTATGGAAACGAGAGGATTTTCTTTTGGTATACGAGTATCTCCAATCCGATGCACAATTCCTTCTTTACTGCATCCCTCGCTCCCTCACTTGAACTAATTAACACAGAAATTACTTCTCTATGAAATACTACGGGTTCTATGACTTCTCCTTCTAAATCGAGTAACTTTTCTATGGAAGCGACAGTATTTTCTTTTGGAATACGAGTATCTCCTTTCCGATGCACTATTCCTCGTTTACTGCATCCCTCCCTCCCTCACATTGACGAATAAACACACAAATTGCGTCGCTATGAAAAACTATGTGTTCTATGACTTCTTTTTCTAAATTGAGTAACATTTCTATGGAAACGACAAGATTTTCTTTTGGGATAAGAGTATCTCCCTTCCGATGCACTATTCCTTCTTTACTGCATCCCTCGCTCCTTCATATTGACAACTTAACATAGAAATTGCGTCGCTATGAAATACTATTTGTTCTATGACTTCTCCTTCTAAATCGAGTAACGTTTCCATTGAAACGACAGGATTTTCTTTTGGGATACAACTATTTCCATTCCGATGCACTAATCCTTCTTTACTGCCTACCTTGCTCCTTCACATTGACGAATTAACACAGAAATTGCGTCGCTATGAAATGCTATGGGTTCTATGGCTTCCCCTTCTAAATCAAATAACGTTTCTATGGAAACGGCAGGTATTTCTTTTGGGATGCGTGTATCTCCTTTCCGATGCACTATTCCTTCTTTACTGCATCCCTCGCTCCCTCACATTGCCGAATTAAACGACAGGATATTATTTTGGGATACGAGTATCTCCTTTCCGATGCACCATTCCTTCTTTACTGCATCTCTCGTTCCCTCACATTGACAAATTAACACAGAAATGGCGTTGCTATGAAATACTATGGGTTCTGTGACTTCTCCTTCTAAATCGAGGAACGTTTCTATTTAAATGTCAGGTTTTTCTTTAGGGTTACGAGTACCCCCTTTCCGACGCACTATTCCTTCTTTACTGCATCCCTCGCTCCCTCACATTTACAAATTAACACAGAAATTGCGTCGCTATGAAATACTATTGGTTCTATGACATCTCCTTCTAAACCGAGAAACGTTTCTAGGGAATCGACAGGATTTTCCTTTGGGATACGAGTATCTCCTTTCCGATGCACTATTCCTTCTTTACTGCATCTCTCACTCCCTCACATTGACGAATTAACACAGAAATTGCGTTGCTATGAAATGCTGTGGGTTCTATGACTTCTCATTCTAAATTGAATAACGTTTCTATGGAAACGACAGGATTTTCTTTTGGGATACGAGTATCTCCTTTCCGATGGACTATTCCTTCTTTACTGCATCCCTCGTTCCCTCACATTGACGTATTAACACACAAATTGCGTCGCTATGAAATATTATGTGTTCTATGATTTCTCCTTCTAAATGGAGTAACATTTCTATGGAATCGGCAGGATTTTCTTTTGGGATATGAGGATCTCCTTTCCGATGCACTATTCCTTCTTTACTGTATCCCTCGCTCCCTCATATTGACAAATTAACACAGAAATTGCGTCGCTATGAAATACTATTGGTTCTATGACTTCTCCTTCTAAACCGAGTAACGTTTCTAGGGAATCGACAGGATTTTCCTTTGGGATACGAGTATCTCCTTTCCGATGCACTATTCCTTCTTTACTGCATCTCTCACTCCCTCACATTGACGAATTAACACAGAAATTGCGTCGCTATGAAATGCTATGGGTTCTATGACTTCTCATTCTAAATTGAGTAACGTTTCTATGGAAACGACAGGATTTTCTTTTGGGATACGAGTATCTCCTTTCCGATGCACTATTCGTTCTTTACTGCATCCCTCGCTCCCTCGCATTGACGAATTAACACACAAATTGCGTCGCTATGAAATATTATGTGTTCTATGATTTCTCCTTCTAAATGGAGTAACATTTCTATGGAATCGGCAGTATTTTCTTTTGGGATACGAGTATCTCCATTCTGATGCACTATTCCTTCTGTCCTGCATCCCTCGTTCCCTCACATTGACGTATTAACACACAAATTGCGTCGCTATGAAATATTATGTGTTCTATGATTTCTCCTTCTAAATGGAGTAACATTTCTATGGAACCGACAGGATTTTCTTTTGGGATACGAGTTTCGCCTTTCCGATGCACTATTCCTTCTTTACTGCATCCCTCGCTCCCTCACATTGACGAATTAACACAGAGTTGGCGTCGCTATGAAATCCTATGTGTTCTATGACTTCTCCTCCTAAATCGAGTAACGCTTCTATGGAAACGGCAGGATTTTCTATCGGGATACGGTTATCTTCTTTCCGATGCAATATTCGTTCTTTACTGCATCCCTCGCTCCCTCACATTGGCGAATTAACACAGAAATTGCGTGGCTATGAAATACTATGGGTTCTATGACTTCTCCATCTAAATCGAGTAACGTTTCTAGGGAATCGACAGCATTTTCTTTTGGTTTTACGGGTATCTCCTTTCCGAAGCACTATTCCTTCTTTACTGCATCTCTCGCTCCCTCACATTGACGAATTAACACAGAAATTGCGTCGCTATGAATTACTATGGGTTCTATGACTTCTCCTTCTAAATCGAGTAACGTTACTATGGAAACGAGAGGATTTTCTTTTGGTATACGAATATCTCCAATCCGATGCACAATTCCTTCTTTACTGCATCCCTCGCTCCCTCACTTGAACTAATTAACACAGAAATTACTTCTCTATGAAATACTACGGGTTCTATGACTTCTCCTTCTAAATCGAGTAACTTTTCTATGGAAGCGACAGTATTTTCTTTTGGAATACGAGTATCTCCTTTCCGATGCACTATTCCTCGTTTACTGCATCCCTCCCTCCCTCACATTGACGAATAAACACACAAATTGCGTCGCTATGAAAAACTATGTGTTCTATGACTTCTTTTTCTAAATTGAGTAACATTTCTATGGAAACGACAAGATTTTCTTTTGGGATAAGAGTATCTCCCATCCGATGCACTATTCCTGCTTTACTGCATCCCTCGCTCCTTCATATTGACAACTTAACATAGAAATTGCGTCGCTATGAAATACTATTTGTTCTATGACTTCTCCTTCTAAATCGAGTAACGTTTCCATTGAAACGACAGGATTTTCTTTTGGGATACAACTATCTCCATTCCGATGCACTAATCCTTCTTTACTGCCTACCTTGCTCCTTCACATTGACGAATTAACACAGAAATTGCGTCGCTATGAAATGCTATGGGTTCTATGGCTTCCCCTTCTAAATCAAATAACGTTTCTATGGAAACGGCAGGTATTTCTTTTGGGATGCGTGTATCTCCTTTCCGATGCACTATTCCTTCTTTACTGCATCCCTCGCTCCCTCACATTGCCGAATTAAACGACAGGATATTATTTTGGGATACGAGTATCTCCTTTCCGATGCACCATTCCTTCTTTACTGCATCTCTCGTTCCCTCACATTGACAAATTAACACAGAAATGGCGTTGCTATGAAATACTATGGGTTCTGTGACTTCTCCTTCTAAATCGAGGAACGTTTCTATTTAAATGTCAGGTTTTTCTTTAGGGTTACGAGTACCCCCTTTCCGACGCACTATTCCTTCTTTACTGCATCCCTCGCTCCCTCACATTTACAAATTAACACAGAAATTGCGTCGCTATGAAATACTATTGGTTCTATGACATCTCCTTCTAAACCGAGAAACGTTTCTAGGGAATCGACAGGATTTTCCTTTGGGATACGAGTATCTCCTTTCCGATGCACTATTCCTTCTTTACTGCATCTCTCACTCCCTCACATTGACGAATTAACACAGAAATTGCGTTGCTATGAAATGCTGTGGGTTCTACGACTTCTCATTCTAAATTGAATAACGTTTCTATGGAAACGACAGGATTTTCTTTTGGGATACGAGTATCTCCTTTCCGATGGACTATTCCTTCTTTACTGCATCCCTCGTTCCCTCACATTGACGTATTAACACACAAATTGCGTCGCTATGAAATATTATGTGTTCTATGATTTCTCCTTCTAAATGGTGTAACATTTCTATGGAATCGGCAGGATTTTCTTTTGGGATATGAGGATCTCCTTTCCGATGCACTATTCCTTCTTTACTGTATCCCTCAATCCCTCATATTGACAAATTAACACAGAAATTGCGTCGCTATGAAATACTATTGGTTCTATGACTTCTCCTTCTAAACCGAGTAACGTTTCTAGGGAATCGACAGGATTTTCCTTTGGGATACGAGTATCTCCTTTCCGATGCACTATTCCTTCTTTACTGCATCTCTCACTCCCTCACATTGACGAATTAACACAGAAATTGCGTCGCTATGAAATGCTATGGGTTCTATGACTTCTCATTCTAAATTGAGTAACGTTTCTATGGAAACGACAGGATTTTCTTTTGGGATACGAGTATCTCCTTTCCGATGCACTATTCGTTCTTTACTGCATCCCTCGCTCCCTCACTTTGACGAATTAACACACAAATTGCGTCGCTATGAAATATTATGTGTTCTATGATTTCTCCTTCTAAATGGCGTAACATTTCTATGGAATCGGCAGTATTTTCTTTTGGGATACGAGTATCTCCATTCTGATGCACTATTCCTTCTGTCCTGCATCCCTCGTTCCCTCACATTGACGAATAAGCACAGAAATTGCGTAGCTAAGAAATGCTATGGGTTCTATCACTTCTCCTTCTAAATCTAGTAACGTTTCTATGGAAACTACAAGATTTCCTTTGGAATACGAGTATCTCCTATCCGATGCACTAATCCTTCTTTACTGCATCCCTCGTTCACTCACATTGACGAATAAGTACAGAGATTGCGTCGCTATGTAATACTAAGGGTTCTATGACTTCTCCTTCTAAATCTAGTAACGTTTCTATGGAAACGACAAGATTTTCTTTTGGAATGCGAGTATCTCATTTCCGATGCACTATTCCTTCTTTGCTGCATCCCTAGTTCCCTGTCATTGAGGAATATGTACAGAGATTGCGTCGCTATGAAATACTAAGTGTTCTATGACTTCTCCTTCTAAATCTAGTAACGTTTCTATGGAAACGATAAGATTTTCTTTGCAATACGAGCATCTCCTATCCGATGCACTATTACTTCTTTACTGCATCCCTCGCTTCCTCACATTGACGATTTAACACAGAATTTGTGTCGCTATGAATTACTATGGGTTCTATGACTTCTCCTTCTAAATCGAGTAACGTTTCTATGCAAACGAGAGGATTTTCTTTTGGTATACGAGTATCTCCTCTTCGATGCTGCATTCCTTCTTTACTGCATCCCTAGTTCCCTCACATTGAAGAATAAGTACAGAGATTGCGTCGCTATGAAATACTAAGGGTTCTATGACTTCTCCTTCTAAATCTAGTAACGTATCTATGGAAACGAAAAGATTTTCTTTTGGGATACGACTATCTCCTTTATGATGCACTATTATTTCTTTACTGCATCCCTCGCTCCCTCGTATTGACGAATTAACACAGAAGTGGCATTGCTATGAAATACTATGGGTTCTATGACTTCTCCTTCTAAATCGAGTAACGTTTCTATGGAAACGACTGGATTTTCTTTTGGGATACGAGTATCTCCTTTCCGATGCACTATCACTTCTTTACTGCATCCCTCGCACCCTCGTAATGACGAATTAACACAGAAATTGCGTCGCTATGAATTACTATGTGTTCTATGACTTCTCCTTCTAAATCGAGTAACGTTTCTAGGGAAACGACAGGATTTTCTTTTGGTATACGAGTATCTACTTTCTGATGCACTATTCTTTCTTTACTGCATCCCTCGCTCCCTCACTTTGACTAATTAACACAAGAATTGCGTCGCTATGAAATACTATGGGTACTATGACTTCTCCTTCTAAATCGAGTAACGTTTCTATGGAAGCGACAGGATTTTCATTGGGATACGAGTATCTCCTTTCCGATGCACTATTCCTTTTGTACTGCTTCCCTCGCTCCCTCACATTGACGAATTAACACACAAATTGCGTCGCTATGAAATACTATGTTTTCCATGACTTCCCCTTCTAAATGGAGTAACATTTCTATGGATTCGACAGGATTTTCTTTTGGGATACGAGTATCTCCATTCCGATGCACTATTCCTTCTGTACTGCAACCCTCGCTCCCTCACATTGGCAAATTAACACAGACATTGCGTAGCTACGAAATCGCATGAGTTCTATGACTTCTCCTCCCAAATCTAGTAACGTTTCTGTGGAAACGACATTATTTTCTTTTGGGATACGAGTATCTCCTTTCCGATGCACTATTCCTTCTTTACTGCATCCCTCGTTCCCTCACATTGACGAATAAGCAAAGAAATTGCGTCGCTATGAAGTAATATGGGTTCTATGACTTCTCCTTCTAAATCGAGTACCGTTTCTATGGAACCGACAGGATTTTCTTTTGGGATACGACTATCTCCTTTCCGATGCACTATTCCTTATTTACTGCATCCCTCGCTCCCTCACATTGACGAATTAACACAGAAATGGCGTCGCTATGAAATACTATGTGTCCTATGACTTCTCCTCCTAAATCGGTTAACGTTTCTATGGAACCGACAGGATTTTCCTTTGGGATACGAGTATCTCCTTTCCAATGCACTATTCCTTATTTACTGCATCCCTCGCTCCCTCACATTGACGAATTAACAATGGCATTGCGTCGCTATGAAATACTATAGGTTCTATGACTTTTTGTAAATCGAATAACGTTTCTATGGAAACGACAATATTTTCTTTTTGGATAGGAGTATCTCCTTTCTGATGCACTATTTCTTCTTTACTGCATCCCTCGTTCCCTCACATTGACGAATAAGCAAAGAAATTGCGTTGCTGTGAATTAATATGGGTTCTATGACTTCTCCTTCTAGATCGGGTAACGTTTCTATGGAAACGGCAGGATTTTCTTTCGGGATACGGTTATGTTCTTTCCGATGCAATATTCGTTCTTTACTGCATCCCTCGCTCCCTCACATTGACGAATTAACACAGAAAATGCGTCGTTATGAAATACTATGGGTTCTATCACTTCTCCTTCTAAATCGAGTAACGTTTCCATTGAAACGACAGGATTTTCTTTTGGGATACGAGTATCTCCTTTCCGATTCACTATTCCTTATTTAATGCATCCCTCGCTCCCTCACATTGACGAATTAACAATGACATTGCGTCGCTATGAAATACTATGGGTTCTATGACTTCTCCATCTAAATCGAGTACCGTTTCTATGGAAACGTCAGGATTTTCTTTTGGGTTGCGAGTACCTCACTTCCGATGCACTATTCCTTCTTTACTGCTTCCCTCGCTCCCTCACATTTACAAATTATTACATAAATTGCGTCGCTATGAAATACTATTGGTTCTATGACATTTCCTTCAAAATCGAGTAACGTTTCTATGGAAGCGACAGGATTTTATTTTGGGATACGAATATCCCCTTTCCGATGCACTATTCCTTCTTTACTGCTTCTCTCGCTCCCTCACATTGACGAATTAACACAGAAATTGCGTTGCTATGAATTACTATGTGTTCTCTGAATACTGCTTCTATATCGAGTAACATTTCTATGGATGAGACTGGATTTTCTTTTGGGATAAGAGTATCTCCTTTGCGATGATCTATGCCTTGTTTACTGCATCTCTCGCTCCCTCAAATTGAGGAATTAACACAGAAATTGCGTCGCTATGAAATATTTTGTGATCTATGACTTCTCCTTCAAAATCGAGTAACGTTTCTAGGGAAACGACAGGATTTTCTTTTGGTATACGAGTATCTCCTTTCCGATGCACTATTCCTTCTTTACTGCATCCCTCGCTCCCTCACTTTGACGAATTAACACACAAATTGCGTCGCTATGAAATACTATGTGTTCTATGACTTCTCCTTCTAAATGGAGTAACATTTCTACGGAAACGACAGGATTCTCTTTTGGGATAAAAGTATCTCCTTTCCGATGCACTATTCCTTCTTTACTGTGTCCCTCGCTCTATCATGTTGACAAATTAGCACAGAAATTGCGTCGCTATGAAATACTATTGGTTCCATCACTTCTCCTTCTAAATCGAGTAACGTTTCCATTGAAACGACAGGATTTTCTTTTGGGATATGAGTATTTCCTTTCCGATGCACTATTCCTTATTTAATGCATCCCTCGCTCCCTCACATTGACGAATTGACAATGACATTGCGTCGCTATGAAATACTATGGGTTCTATGACTGTTTCTAAATCGAATGACGTTTCTATGGAAACGACAGTAATTTCTTTTTGGATACGATTATCTCCTTTCTGATGCACTATTCCTTCTTTACTGCATCCCTCGTTCCCTCACATTGACGAATAAGCATAGAAATTGCGTCGCTATGAAATACTATGTGTTCTATGACTTCTCCTTCTAAATCGAGTAATGTCTCTATGGAACCGACAGGATTTTCTTTTGGGATACGAGTATCTCCTTTCCGATGCACTATTCCTTCTTTACTGCATCCCTCGCTCCCTCACATTGACGAATTAACACAGAAATGGCGTCGCTATGAAATTATATGTGTTCTATGACCACTCCTCCTAAATCGAGTAACGCTTCTATGGAAACGGCAGGATTTTCTTTCGGGATACGGTTATCTCCCTTCCGATGCAATATTCGTTCTTTACTGCATCCCTTGCTCCCTCACATTGGCGAATTAACACAGAAATTGCATCGCTATGAAATACTATGTGATCTATGGCTTCTCCTTCTAAATCGAGTAACGTTTCTATGGAAACAACAGGATTATCTTTTGGGACACGAGTATCTCCTTTCCTAAGCACTATTCCTGCTTTACTGCATCCGACTCTCCCTCACATTGACGAATAAACACAGAAAATGCGTCGCTATGAAGTACTATGGGTTATATTACTTCTCCTTCTAAACCGAGTAACGTTTCTGTGGAAACGACAGGATCTTCGTTTGGGATACGAGTATATCCTTTCCGATGAACTATTCCATCTTTACTGCATCACTCGCTCCCTCACATTGCCGAATTAAAACAGAAATGTCGTCGCTATGAAATACTATGTGTCCTATGACTTCTCCTTCTAAATCGAGAATCGTTTCTATGGAAAAGTCAGGATTTTCTTTCGGGACACGCTTATCTTCTTTCCAATACCATATTCCTTCTTTACTGCATCCCTCGCTCCCTCACATTGGCGAATTAACACAGAAATTGCGTCGCTATGAAATACTATGGATTCTATGAATTCTACTTCTAAATCGAGTAACGTTTCTATGGAAACGACAGGATTTTCTTTTGGGATACGAGTATCTCCTTTCCGATGCACTATTCCTTCTTTACTGCAACCCTGGCTCCCTCACATTGACGAATTAACACAGATATTGCGACGCTATGTGATACTTTGTGTTCTATGACTTCTCCTTCTACATCGAGTAACGTTTCTATGGAAACGACAGGATTTTCTTTTGGGATACGTGTAACTCCTATCCGATGAACTATTCCATCTTTACTGCATCACTCGCTCCCTCACATTGTCGAGTTAACACAGAAATTACGTCGCTATGAATTACTATGTGTTTTATGACTTCTCCTTCTAAATCGAGTAACGTTTCTTTAGAAACGACATATTTCCTTTTGGGATACGAGAAACTCCTTTCCTTCTTCACTGCAACCCACGCTCCCTCACATTGACGAATTAACACAGAAATTGGGTCGCTATGACATACTATGGATTCTATGAATTCTACTTCTAAATCGAGTAACGTTTCTATGGAAGAGACAGGATTTTCTTTTGGGATACGAGTATCTCCTTTCCGATGCACTATTCCTTCTGTACTGTCTCCCTCTGTCTCTCACATTGACGAATTAACAGAAAAGTTGCGTCGCTATGAATTACTATGGGTTCTATGACTTCTCCTTCTAAATCGAGTAACGTTTCTATGGAAACGACAGGATATTCTTTTGGGATACGAGTATGTCCTTTCCGATGCACTATTCCTTCTTTACTGCAACCGTCGTTCCCCCACATTGTCGAATTAGCACACAAATTGCGTCGCTATGAAATACTATGTGTTCTATGAACTCTACTTATAAATCGAGTATGGTTTCTATGGAAACTACAGGATTTTTTTTTGGGATACGAGTATCTGCTTTCCGATGCACTATTTCTTCTTTACTGCATCCCTCGCTCCCTCACATAAACGAATTAACACAGAAATTGCGTAGCTATGAATTACAATGGGTTCTATGACTTCTCCTTCTAAATCGAGTAACGTTTCTATGGAAACGACAGGATTTCCTTTTGGGATACGAGTATCTCCTTTATGATGCGTTATTACTTCATTACTGCATCCCACGCTCCCTCTCATTGACGAATTAACACAGAAATGGCGTCGCTATGAAATTCTATGTGTTCCATGACTTCTCCTTCTAAATAGAGTAACGTTTTTACGGAAACGACCGGATTTACTTTCGGGATATGGTTAACTTCTTTCCGATGCAGAATTCCTTCTTTACAGCATCCCTCGCTCCCTCACATTGGCAAATTAACACAAAAATTGCGTCGCTATGAAATACTATGGGTTCTATGACTTCTCCTTCTAAATCGACTAACGTTTCTATTGAAACGACAGGATTTTCCTTTGGGATACGAATATCTCCACCCCCGATGCACTATTCCTTCTTTATTGCATCCCTCGCTTCCTCATATTGACGAATTAACACAGAAATTGCGTGGCTATGGAGAACTGTGTGTTCTAAGGCTTCTCCTGCTAAATCGAGTAACGTTTCTATGGAAACGACAGGACTTTCTTTTGGTATACGAGTATCTCCTTTCCGATGCACAATTCCATGTTTACTGCATCCCTCGCTCCCTCACATTGACGAATAATCACAGAAATTGCGTCGCTATGGAATTCTATGGGTTCAATGACTTCTCCTTCTAAATCGAGTAACGTTTCTATGGAAACGTCAGGATTTTCTTTCGGGATGCGGTTATTTTCTTTCCGATGCAATATTCCCTCTTTCCTGCATTCCTCGCTCCCTCACATTGACTAATTAACACAGAAATGGCGTCGCTATGGAATACTATGGGTTCCATGACTTCTCCTTCTGAATCGAGTAACGTGCCTATGGAAACGACAGAATTTTCTTTCGGGATACGGTTATCTTCTTTCCGGTGCAATATTCCTTCTTTACTGCATCCCCCGTCCCTCACATTGAATAATTAACACAGAAATTACGTCGCTATGAAATACTATGGGTTCTATGATTTCTCCATTTAAATCGAGTAACGTTTCTATTGAAACGACAGGATTTTCTTTTGGGATACGAGTATCTCCTTTCCTATGCACTATTCCTTCTTTAATGCATCCCTGGCTTCCGCACATTGCCGAATTTACACAGAAATTGCGATGCTATGGAATACTGAGGCTTCAATGACCTCTCCTTCTACATCGAGTAACGTTTCTATGGAAACGACAGGATTTTCTTTTGGGATACGAGTATCTCCTCTCCGATGCACTATTCCTTTTTTATTGCATCCCTCGTTCCCCCACGTTGACAAATTAGCACAGAAATTGCCTCGCTACGAATTACTATGTGTTCTATGAATTCTACTTCTAAATCGAGTAACGTCTCTATGGAAACGTGAGGATTTTCTTTTGGGATACGAGTATCTCCTTTCCGATGCACTATTCCTGCTATACTGTATTCTTCTCTCCCTCACATTGACGAATTAACATAGAAATTGGGTCGCTATGAATTACTATGGGTATTATGACGTCTCCTTCTAAATCGAGTAACGTTTCTATTGAAGCACAGGATTTTCTTTTGGGATACGAGTATCTCCTCTCCGATGCACTGTTCCTTCTTAACTGCATCCCTCGCTCCCTCACTTTGACGAATTAACACACAAATTGCGTCGCTATGGAACACTATGTGTTCTATGACTTCTCCTTCTAAATGGAGTAACATTTCTATGGAAACGACAGGATTTTCTTTTGGGATAAGAGTATCTCCTGTCCGATGCACTATTCCCTCTTTACTGTATCCCTCGCTCCCTCATATTGACAAATTAACACTGAAATTGCGTCGCTATGAAATATTATTTGTTCTATCACTTCTCCTTCTAAATCGAGTAACGTTTCCATTGAAACGACAGGATTTTCTTTTGGGATACGAGTATCTCCTTTCCGATGCACTATTCCTTCTTTACTGCATCCCTCTGTCTCTCACATTGACGAATAAACACAAAAATTGCGTCGCTATGAATTACTATGGGTTCTATGACCTCTCCTTCTAAATCGAGTAACGTTACTATGGAAACGACAGGATTTTTTTTTGGGATACGAGTATCTCCATTCCGATGCACTATTCCTTCTGTATTGCATACCTCGGTCCCTCGCATTGGCAAATTAACACAGAAATTGCGTCGCTATGAAATCGCATGTGTTCTATGACTTCTCCTTCTAAATCGAGTAACGTTTCTATGGAAACGACGGGATTTTCTTTTGGGATACGAGTATCTCCTTTCCGATGTACTATTCCTTCTTTACTGCATCCCTCGCTCCATCACATTGTCGAATTAACACAGAAATAGCGTCGCTAGAAATACTATGTGTTCTATGACTTCTCCTCCTAAATCGAGTAACGCTTCTATGGAAACGGCAGGATTTTCTTTCGGGATACGGTTAACTTCTTTCCCATGCAATATTCGTTCTTTACTGCATCCCTCGCTCCCTCACATTGGAGAATTAACACAGAAATTGCGTCGCTATGAAATACTATGGATTCTATGAATTCTACTTCTAAATCGAGTGACGTTTCAATGGAAGCGACAGGATTTTCTTTTGGGATACGAGTATCTCCTTTCCGATGCACTATTCCTTCTTTACTGCATCCCTCTGTCTCTCACATTGACGAATTAACACAAAAATTGCGTCGCTATGAATTACTATGGGTTCTATGACTTCTCCTTCTAAATCGAGTAACGTTACTATGGAAACGACAGGATTTTCTTTTGGGATACGAGTATTTCCTTTCCGATGAACTATTTCTTCTTTACTGCATCACTCGCTCCGTCACATTAACGAGTTAACACTGAAATGGCGTCGCTACGAATTACAATGGGTTCTATGTCCTTTCCTTCTAAGTCGAGTAACGTTCCTATTGAAATGTCAGGATTTTCTTTCGGGATACGGTTATCTTCTTTCCGATGCAATATTCCTTCTTTACTGCATCCCTCGCCCCCTCCCATTGACGAATTAACACGGAAATTGCGTGGCAATGAAGTACTATGTGTTGTATAACTTCTCCTTCTAAATCGAGTAACGTTTCTATGGTAACGACAGGATTTTCTTTTGGGATACGACTATCACCTTTCCGATTAAATTTTCCTTCTTTACTGCATCCATCGCTCGCTCACATTGTCGAATTAACACAGAAATTGCGTGGCTATGAAATACTATGGGTTCTAAGACATCTCCTTCTAAATCGAGATACGTTTCTATTGAAACGACAGGAGTTTCTTTTGGGATACGAGTATCTCCTTTCCGATGCATTATTCCTTCTCTTCTGCAAACCTGGCTCCCTCACATTGACGAATTAACACAGATATTGCGACGCAATTGGATATTTAGTGTTCTATGACTTCTCGTTCTAAATCGAGTAACGTTTATATGGAAACGACAGGATTTTCTTTTGGATACGAATATCTCCTTTCCGAAGCACTATTCCTTCTTTACAGCATCCCTCGCTCCCTCACATTGACGAATTAACACAGATATTGCGTCGCCATGAAATACTATGGGTTCTATAAGTTCTCCTTCTAAATCGAGGAACGTTTCTATGGAAACGACAGGATTTTCTTATGGGATACGAGTATCTCCTTACCGATGCGCCATTCCTTCTTTACTGCATCCCTCGCTCCCTCACATTGACGAATAAGCACAGACATTGCGTCGCTATGAAATACTATGTGTTGTATGGCTTCTCCTTCTAAATCGAGTAACGTTTCTATGGAAATGATAGGATTTTCTTTTGGGATACGTCTATCTCCTTTCCGATGCACTATTCCAGCTTTCCTGCATCCCTCACTCCCTCATATTGACGAATTAACGCAAAAATTGCGTCGATATGAAATACTATGGGTTCTATGACTTCTCGTTCTAAATCGAGTGACGTTTCTATGGAAACGACAGGATTTTCAATTGGGATTCGAGTATCTCCTTTCCTACGCTATATTCCTTCTTTACTGCATCCCTCGCTCCTTCACATTGAAGAATTGACCCAGAAATTGCGTCGCTACGAAATACAAAGTGTTCTATGACATCTCCCTCTAAATCGAGTAACGTTTCTATGGAAACGACAGGATTTTCTTTTGGGTAACGAGTTCCTCCTTTCCGATGCACTATTCCTTCTTTACTGCATCCCTCGCTCCCTCACATTGCCGAATTTACACAGAAATTGCGTCGCTATGAAATACTATGTGTTCTATGACATATAATTCTAAATCGAGTAGCGTTTCTATGGAAACGACACGATTTTCATTTGGGATACGACTATCTCCATTCCGAGTCACTATTAATTTTTACAGCATCCCTCGCTCCGTCACATTGACGTATTAACACAGAAATTGCGTCGCTACGAAATACTATGGGTTCTGTGACGTCTCCTTCTAAATCGAGTAACATTTCTATGGAATCGACAGGATTTTCTTTTGGGATACGATTATCTCCTTTCCGATGCACTATTCCTTCTTTACTGCATCCCTCGCTCCCTCACATTGACGAATTAGCACTGAAATTGGTCGCTGTGAAATACTATTGGTTCTATGACATCTCCCTCTAAATCGAGTAACGTTTCTATGGAAACGAAAGGTTTTTCGTTTGGAATACGACTATCTCCTTTCCGATGCATTATTACTTCTTTAATGCATTCCTCGCACACTCACATTGACGATTTAACAAGAGAAATTGCGTCGCTTATATACACCATGGGTTCTATGACTTCTCCTTGTAAAGCGGTTAACGTTTAAATGGAAACAACAAAATTTAATTTTGGGATACGACTATCTCCTTTACGATGCACTATTCCTTCTTTACTGCATCCCTCGTTCCCTCACATTGACGAATTAAAACATAAATTTCGTCGCTATGATAAACTATGGGTTCTATGACATCTCCTTCTAAATCGAGTAATGTTTCTATGGAATCGGCAGGATTCTCTTTTGGGATACGAGAGACTCCATTCCGATGCACTATTCCTTTTTTACTGCATCCCTCGCTCCGTCCCATTGACGAATTAACACAGAAATTGCGTCGCTATGAAATACTATGGGTCCTATGACTTCCTCTTCTAAATCGAGTTACGTTTCTATGGAAACGACACGATTTTCTTTTGGGATACGAGTATTTCCTTTCACATGCACTATTCCTTCTTTACTGCATCCCTCGCTCCCTCACATTGACGAATTAACACAGAAATTGCGTCGCTATGAAATTCTATGGGTTGTATGGATTCTCCTTCTAAATAGAGTAACGTTTCTATAGAATGGACAGGATTTTCTTTTGGGATACGTGTATCTCCTTCCCGATGCAGTATTCCTTCTTTACTGCATCCCCCGCTCCCTCACATTGACGAATAAACACAAAAGTTACGACGCCATAAAAACTATGGGTTCTATGACATCTTCTTCAAAATCGGGTAACACTTTTTATGGAAACGACAGGGCTTTTATTTTGGGATGCGAGTATCTCCTTTCCGATGCACTATTCCTTCTTCACTGCATTCCTCGCGCCCTCACATTGACGAATTAACACAGAAATTGCGTCGCTATGAAATACTGTGGGTTTTATGACTTCTCCTTCTAAATCAAGTAGCGTTTCTATGGAAACGAAAGGATCTTTCTTTGGGATACGACTATCTCCTTTCCGATGCATTATTCCTTCTTTCCTGCATTCCTAGCGCCCTCACATTGAAGAATTAACACAGAAATTGCGTCGCTATGAAATTCTATGGGTTCTATGACATCTCCCTCTAAAGCAATTAACGTTTCTATGGAAACGATTGGATTTTCTATTGGGATACGACAATCTCCCTTACGTTGCACTTTTCCCTCTTTACTGCATGCCTCGCTCCCTCAGATTGACGAATTAACACAGAAATTGGTCGCTATGAAATACTGTGGGTTCTATGACATCTCCCTCTAAATCGAGTAACGTTTCTATGGAAACGAAAGGTTTTTCGTTTGGGATACGACTATCTCCTTTCCGATGCATTATTCCTTCTTTACTGCATTCCTCGCACCCTCATATTGACGAATTAACAAGAGAAATTGCGTCGCTTAGAAACAACATGGGTTCTATGACTTCTCCATGTAAAGCGGGTAACGTTTCAATGCAAACAAAAAAATTTTCGTTTGGGATACGACTACCTCCCTTACGATGCACTATTCCTTCTTTACTGCATCCCTCGCTCCCTCACATTGACGAATTAACACAGAAATTGCGTCGCTATGAAATACTATGTGTTCTATGACATCTCATTCTAAATCGAGTATCGTTTCTATGGAATCGACAGGATTTTCTATTGCGACACGACTATCCCCTTTCCGATGCACTATTCCTATGCCACTGCATTCCTCGCTCCCTCACATTGACGAATTAACACAGAAATTGTGGGGCTATGAAATACTATGGGTCCTATGACTTCCCCTTCTAAATCGAGTAACGTTTCTATGGAAACGAAAGGTTTTTCGTTTGGGATACGACTATCTCCTTTCCGATGCATTATTACTTCTTTACTGCATTCCTCGCACCCTCATATTGACGAATTAACAAGAGAAATTGCGTCGCTTAGAAACAACATGGGTTCTATGACTTCTCCTTGTAAAGCGGTTAACGTTTAAATGGAAACAACAAAATTTAATTTTGGGATACGACTATCTCCTTTACGATGCACTATTCCTTCTTTACTGCATCCCTCGTTCCCTCACATTGACGAATTAAAACATAAATTTCGTCGCTATGATATACTATGGGTTCTATGACATCTCCTTCTAAATCGAGTAATGTTTCTATGGAATCGGCAGGATTCTCTTTTGGGATACGAGAGACTCCATTCCGATGCACTATTCCTTTTTTACTGCATCCCTCGCTCCGTCCCATTGACGAATTAACACAGAAATTGCGTCGCTATGAAATACTATGGGTCCTATGACTTCCTCTTCTAAATCGAGTTACGTTTCTATGGAAACGACACGATTTTCTTTTGGGATACGAGTATTTCCTTTCACATGCACTATTCCTTCTTTACTGCATCCCTCGCTCCCTCACATTGACGAATTAACACAGAAATTGCGTCGCTATGAAATTCTATGGGTTGTATGGATTCTCCTTCTAAATAGAGTAACGTTTCTATAGAATGGACAGGATTTTCTTTTGGGATACGTGTATCTCCTTCCCGATGCAGTATTCCTTCTTTACTGCATCCCCCGCTCCCTCACATTGACGAATAAACACAAAAGTTACGACGCCATAAAAACTATGGGTTCTATGACATCTTCTTCAAAATCGGGTAACACTTTTTATGGAAACGACAGGGCTTTTATTTTGGGATGCGAGTATCTCCTTTCCGATGCACTATTCCTTCTTCACTGCTTTCCTCGCGCCCTCACATTGACGAATTAACACAGAAATTGCGTCGCTATGAAATACTGTGGGTTTTATGACTTCTCCTTCTAAATCAAGTAGCGTTTCTATGGAAACGAAAGGATCTTTCTTTGGGATACGACTATCTCCTTTCCGATGCATTATTCCTTCTTTCCTGCATTCCTAGCGCCCTCACATTGAAGAATTAACACAGAAATTGTGTCGCTATGAAATTCTATGGGTTCTATGACATCTCCCTCTAAAGCAATTAACGTTTCTATGGAAACGATTGGATTTTCTATTGGGATACGACAATCTCCCTTACGTTGCACTTTTCCCTCTTTACTGCATGCCTCGCTCCCTCAGATTGACAAATTAACACAGAAATTGGTCGCTATGAAATACTGTGGGTTCTATGACATCTCCCTCTAAATCGAGTAACGTTTCTATGGAAACGAAAGGTTTTTCGTTTGGGATACGACTATCTCCTTTCCGATGCATTATTCCTTCTTTACTGCATTCCTCGCACCCTCATATTGACGAATTAACAAGAGAAATTGCGTCGCTTAGAAACAACATGGGTTCTATGACTTCTCCATGTAAAGCGGGTAACGTTTCAATGGAAACAAAAAAATTTTCGTTTGGGATACGACTACCTCCCTTACGATGCACTATTCCTTCTTTACTGCATCCCTCGCTCCCTCACATTGACGAATTAACACAGAAATTGCGTCGCTATGAAATACTATGTGTTCTATGACATCTCATTCTAAATCGAGTATCGTTTCTATGGAATCGACAGGATTTTCTATTGCGACACGACTATCCCCTTTCCGATGCACTATTCCTATGCCACTGCATTCCTCGCTCCCTCACATTGACGAATTAACACAGAAATTGTGGGGCTATGAAATACTATGGGTCCTATGACTTCCCCTTCTAAATCGAGTAACGTTTCTATGGAAACGACACGATTTTCTTTTGGGATACGACTATCTCCTTTCTGATGCAGAATTCCTACTTTACTGCATCCCTCGCTCCCTCACATTGACAAATTAACACAGAAATTTCGTCACTATGATATACTATGGGTTCTATGACATCTCCCTCTAAAGCAATTAACGTTTCTGTGGAAACGATTGTATTTTCTTTTGGGATACGAGTATCTCCTTCTAAAACGAGGACGTTTCTGTGGAAACGATTGCATTTTGTTTTGGGATACGAGTATATCCTTCTTTACTGCATCCCTCGCACCCTCAGAATAACGAATTAACACAGAAATTACGTCGCTATGAAATTCCGTGAGTTCTATGACTTCTCCTTCTAAATCTAGTAGCGATTCTATGGAAACGACAGGATTTTCTTTTGGGATACGAGTATCTCCTTTCCGATGCACTATTCCTTCTTTACTGCATCCCTCGCTCCCTCACATTAACGAATTAAAACAGAAATTGGTCGCTATGAAATACTATGTGTTCCATGACATCTCCCTCTAAATCAAGCTAGGTTTCTATGGAAACGAAAGGTTTTTCGTTTGGGATACGACTATCTCCTTTCCGATGCATTATTCCTTCTTTACTGCATTCCTCGCACCCTCACATTGACGAATTAACAAGAGAAATTGCGTCGCTTAGAAACACCATGGGTTCTATGACTTCTCCTTGTAAAGCGGTTAACGTTTAAATGGAAACAACAAAATTTAATTTTGGGATACGACTATCTCCTTTACGATGCACTATTCCTTCTTTACTGCATCCCTCGCTCCCTCACATTGACGAATTAAAACATAAATTTCGTCGCTATGATATACTTTGGGTTCTATGACATCTCCTTCTAAATCGAGTAATGTTTCTATGGAATCGGCAGGATTCTCTTTTGGGATACGAGAGACTCCATTTCGATGCACTATTCCTTTTTTACTGCATCCCTCGCTCCGTCCCATTGACGAATTAACACAGAAATTGCGTCGCTATGAAATACTATGGGTCCTATGACTTCCCCTTCTAAATCGAGTTACGTTTCTATGGAAACGACACGATTTTCTTTTGGGATACGTGTATTTCCTTTCACATGCACTATTCCTTCTTTACTGCATCCCTCGCTCCCTCACATTGACGAATTAACACAGAAATTGCGTCGCTATGAAATTCTATGGGTTGTATGGATTCTCCTTCTAAATAGAGTAACGTTTCTATAGAATGGACAGGATTTTCTTTTGGGATACGTGTATCTCCTTCCCGATGCAGTATTCCTTCTTTACTGCATCCCCCGCTCCCTCACATTGACGAATAAACACAAAAGTTACGACGCCATAAAAACTATGGGTTCTATGACATCTTCTTCAAAATCGGGTAACACTTCTATGGAAACGACAGGGCTTTTATTTTGGGATGCGAGTATCTCCTTTCCGATGCACTATTCCTTCTTCACTGCATTCCTCGCTCCCTCACATTGACGAATTAACACAGAAATTGCGTCGCTATGAAATACTGTGGGTTTTATGACTTCTCCTTCTAAATCAAGTAGCGTTTCTATGGAAACGAAAGGATCTTTCTTTGGGATACGACTATCTCCTTTCCGATGCATTATTCCTTCTTTCCTGCATTCCTAGCGCCCTCACAATGAAGAATTAACACAGAAATTGCGTCGCTATGAAATTCTATGGGTTCTATGACATCTCCCTCTAAAGCAATTAACGTTTCTCTGGAAACGATTGGATTTTCTATTGGGATACGACAATCTCCCTTACGTTGCACTTTTCCCTCTTTACTGCATGCCTCGCTCCCTCAGATTGAAGAATTAACACAGAAATTGGTCGCTATGAAATACTGTGGGTTCTATGACATCTCCCTCTAAATCGAGTAACGTTTCTATGGAAACGAAAGGTTTTTCGTTTGGGATACGACTATCTCCTTTCCGATGCATTATTCCTTCTTTACTGCATTCCTCGCACCCTCATATTGACGAATTAACAAGAGAAATTGCGTCGCTTAGAAACAACATGGGTTCTATGACTTCTCCATGTAAAGCGGGTAACGTTTCAATGGAAACAACAAAATTTTCGTTTGGGATACGACTACCTCCCTTACGATGCACTATTCCTTCTTTACTGCATCCCTCGCTCCCTCACATTGACGAATTAACACAGAAATTGCGTCGCTATGAAATACTATGTGTTCTATGACATCTCATTCTAAATCGAGTATCGTTTCTATGGAATCGACAGGATTTTCTATTGCGACACGACTATCCCCTTTCCGATGCACTATTCCTATGCCACTGCATTCCTCGCTCCCTCACATTGACGAATTAACACAGAAATTGTGGGGCTATGAAATACTATGGGTTCTATGACTTCTACTTCTAAATTGAGTAACGTTTCTATAGAAGCGACAAGATTTTCTTTTGGGTTACGACTGTCTCCTTTCCAATGCACTATTCATTCTTTACTGGATCCCTCGCTCCCTCACATATACGAATTTACAGAGAAATTGCGTCACTATGAAGTACTATGGGATCTATGACATCGTCTTCAAAATCGAGGACGATTCTATGGGAACGACTGTAATTTCTTTTGGGATACGAGTATTTCCTTTCAAATGCACTACTACTTCTTTACTGCATCCCTCGCTCCCTCACATTGAAGATTTAACACAGAAATTCCGTCGCTATGAAATACAGTGGGTTCGATAACATCACCATTTAAATCGAGTAATGTTTATATGGAAACGGCAGGATTTTCTTTTGGGAAACGAGTATCTCCTTTCCGATTCACCATTCCTTCTATACTGCATCCCTCACTTCCTCACATTAACGAATTAACACTGAAATTGCGTAGCTATGTGATTCTATGGGTTCTATGACTTCTCCTTCTAAATCGAGTAATCTTTTTATGGAAACGACTGTATTTTCTTTTGGGATACGAGTATCTCCTTTCCGATGCGCTTTTCCTTCTATACTGATTCCCTCGCTCCCTCACATTGAAGTATTAACGCAGAAATTGCGTCGCTGTGGGATACAATGGGTTCTATGACATGTCCTTCTAAATCGAGTAACGTTTCTTAGGTAACGACAGGATTTTCTTTTGGGATACGACTATCACCTTTCCGATGCGCTATTCCTTCTTTACTGCATTCCTCGCACCCTCACACTGACGAATTAACAAAGAAATTGCGTCGCTATGAACCACTATAGGTACAATGACCTCCCCTTCTAAATAGATTAATGTTTCTATGGAAACGGAAGGATTCTCTTTTGGGATACGAGAATCTCCATTCCGATGCACTATTCCTTCTTTACTGTATCCTTCGCACCCTCACATTGACGAATTGACACAGAAATTGCGTAGCTACGATATACTTTGGGTTCTAAGACATCTCCCTCTAAAGCAATTAACGTTTCTTGGAAACGATTGGATTTTCTATTGGGATACAACTAACTCCTTTCCGATGCACTATTCCTTCCTTAGTGGATCCCTCGCTCCCTCACATTTACGAATTTACACAGAAATTGCATCGCTATGAAGTACTGTTGGTTCCATGAGATCTCCTTCTAAAACGAGGACGTTTCTGTGGAAACGATTGTATTTTCTTTTTGGATACGAGTATCTCCTTCTAAAACGAGGACGTTACTGTGGAAACGATTGCATTTTGTTTTGTGATACGAGTATCTCCTTCTTTACTGCATCCCTCGCTCCCTCACATTGACGAATTAACACAGAAATTACGTCGCTATCAAATTCCGTGAGTTCTGTGGCCTCTCCTTCTAAATCTAGTAGCGATTCTATGGAAACGACAGGATTTTCTTTTGGGATACGAGTACCTCCTTTCTGATGCACTATTCCTTCTTTACTGCATCCCTCGCCCCCTCACATTGACGAATTAACACAGAAATTGCATCGCTATGAAATACTATGGGTTCTATGAGTTCTCCTTCTAAATCGAGTAACGTTTCTATGGAAACGACAGGATTTTCTTTTGGGATGCGACTGTCTCCTCTCCGGTACACTATTCCTTCTTTACTGCAACCCTCGCTCCCTCACATTGACGAAGTAACACAGAAATGGCGTCGCTATGATATACTATGGTATCTATAACATCTCCTTCTAAATCGAGTAACGTTTCTATGGAAACGACAGGATTTTCTTTTGGGATAGGACTATCTCCTTTACGATGCACTATTCCTTCTTTACTGCATCCCTGGCTGCCTCACAATGACGAATTAACACAGAAATTTCGTCGCTATGATATACTATGGGATTTATGACATCTCCTTCTAAATCGATTAATGTTTCTACGGAAACGGTAGGATTATCTTTTGGGATACGCGTATCTCCTTTCCGATGCACTATTACTGCTTTACTGCATCCCGCGCTCCCTCACATGGACGAATTAACACAGAAATTGCGTCGCTATGATATACTATGGGATCTACAACATCTCCTTCTAAATCGAGTAACGTTTCAATGGAAACGACAGGATTTTCTTTCGGGATACGACTATCTCCCTTACGTTGCACTTTTCCCTCTTTACTGCATGCCTCGCTCCCTCAGATTGACGAATTAACACAGAAATTGGTCGCTATGAAATACTGTGGGTTCTATGACATCTCCCTCTAAATCGAGTAACGTTTCTATGGAATCGAAAGGTCTTTCGTTTGGGATACGACTATCTCCTTTCCGATGCATTATTCCTTCTTTACTGCATTCCTCGCACCCTCATATTGACGAATTAACAAGAGAAATTGCGTCGCTTAGAAACAACATGGGTTCTATGACTTCTCCATGTAAAGCGGGTAACGTTTCAATGGAAACGACAAAATTTTCGTTTGGGATACGACTACCTCCCTTACGATGCACTATTCCTTCTTTACTGCATCCCTCGCTCCCTCACATTGAC
Source organism: Schistocerca serialis cubense (assembly GCF_023864345.2). NCBI lineage: Eukaryota > Metazoa > Arthropoda > Insecta > Orthoptera > Acrididae > Schistocerca > Schistocerca serialis. The sequence goes on along the minus strand of NC_064638.1, from coordinate 41,750,055 downwards.
GAATTAACACAGAAATTGCGTCGCTATGAAATACTATGTGTTCTATGACATCTCATTCTAAATCGAGTATCGTTTCTATGGAATCGACAGGATTTTCTATTGCGACACGACTATCCCCTTTCCGATGCACTATTCCTATGCCACTGCATTCCTCGCTCCCTCACATTGACGAATTAACACAGAAATTGTGGGGCTATGAAATACTATGGGTTCTATGACTTCTACTTCTAAATTGAGTAACGTTTCTATGGAAGCGACAAGATTTTCTTTTGGGTTACGACTGTCTCCTTTCCGATGCACTATTCATTCTTTACTGGATCCCTCGCTCCCTCACATATACGAATTTACAGAGAAATTGCGTCATTATGAAGTACTATGGGATCTATGACCTCGTCTTCAAAATCGAGGACGATTCTATGGGAACGACTGTAATTTCTTTTGGGATACGAGTATTTCCTTTCAAATGCACTACTACTTCTTTACTGCATCCCTCGCTCCCTCACATTGATGATTTAACACAGAAATTCCGTCGCTATGAAATACAGTGGGTTCGATAACATCGCCTTCTAAATCGAGTAATGTTTATATGGAAACGGCAGGATTTTCTTTTGGGATACGAGTCTCTCCTTTCCGATTCACCATTCCTTCTATACTGCATCCCTCACTTCCTCACATTAACGAATTAACACTGAAATTGCGTAGCTATGAAATTCTATGGGTTTTATGACTTCTCCTTCTAAATCGAGTAATCTTTCTATGGAAACGACTGTATTTACTTTTGGGATACGAGTATCTCCTTTTCGATGCACTATTCCTTCTTTACTGATTCCCTCGCTCCCTCACATTGAAGTATTAACGCAGAAATTGCGTCGCTGAGGGATTCAATGGGTTCTATGACATGTCCTTCTAAATCGAGTAACGTTTCTTAGGAAACGACAGGATTTTCTTTTGGGATACGACTATCACCTTTCCGATGCACTATTCCTTCTTTTCTGCATTCCTCGCTCCCTCACACTGACGAATTAACAAAGCAATTGCGTCGCTATGAAGTACTATAGGTACTATGACCTCCCCTTCTAAATCGAGTAACGTTTCTATGGAAACGACGGGATTTTCTTTTGAGATACGACTGTCTCCTTTCCGATGCACTACTCCTTCTTTACTGCATCCCTCGCTCCCTCACACTGACGAATTAACACAGTAATTGCGTAGCTACGATATACTTTGTGTTCTATGACATCTCCTTCTAAAGCAATTAACGTTTCTATGGAGACGACTGGATTTTCTTTTGGGATGAGACTATCTCCTTTCCGATGCACTATTCCTTCCTTACTGGATCCCTCGCTCCCTCACTGATACGAATTTACACAGAAATTGCGTCGCTATGAAGTAGTATGGGTTCTATGACATCTACTTCTAAAACGAGGACGTTTATGTGGAATCGATTGTATTTTCTTTTGGGATACGAGTATCTCCTTCTAAAACGAGGACGTTTCTGTGGAAACGATTGTATTTTCTTTTGGGATACGAGTGTCTCCTTCTGTACTGCATCTTAAAATCTTCCACTTCAGGTCTCAGCCAAATTTTTCCAATGCACTATTACTTCTTTACAGCATCCCTCGCTCCCTCACATTGACGAATTAACACAGAAATTACGTCGCTATGAAATTCCATGAGTTCTATGACTTCTCCGTCTAGATCTAGTAGCGATTCTATGGAAATGACAGGATTTTCTTTTGGGATACGAGTATCTCCTTTCTGATGCACTATTCCTTCTATACTGCATCCCTCGCCCCCTCACATTGACGAATTAACACAGAAATTGCGTCGCTATGAAATACTATGGGTTCCATGACTTCTCCTTCTAAATCGAGTAACGTTTCTATGCAAACGACAGGATTTTCTTTTGGGATACGTGTATCTCCTTTCCGATGCACTATTCCTTCTTTACTGCATGCCGCGCTCCCTCACATGGACGAATTAACACAGAAATTGCGTCGCTATGAAATACTATGGGTTCTATGACTTCTCCTTCTAAATCGAGTGACGTTTCTATGGAAATGAGAGGATTTTCTTTTGGGATACGGCTATCCCCTTTCTGATGCACTATTCCTACTTTACTGCTTTCCTCGCACCCTCACATTGACAAATTAACACAGAAATTGCGTCGCTATGAAATACTATGTGTTCTATGACATCTGATTCAAAATCAAGTGTCGTTTCTATGGAAACGACATGATTCTCTTTTGCGTTACGACTATCCCCTTTCCGATCCACTATTCCTATGCTACTGCATTCCTCGCTCCCTCACATTGACGAATTAACACAGATATTGTGGGGCTATGAAATTCAATGGGTTCTATGGCTTCTCCTTTTAAATTGTGTAACGTTTCTATGGAAACGACAAGATTTTCTTTTGGGATACGAGTATCTCCTTTCCGATGCACTATTAATTTTTACTGCATCCCTCGCTCCCTCACATTGACGAATTAACACAGAAATTGCGTCTCTACGAAATACTATGAGTTCTATGAGGTCTCCTTCTAAATCGAATAACGTTTCTATGGTAACGACAGGATTTTCCTTTGGGATACGATTATCTCCTTTCCGATGCATTATTCCCACTTTACTGCATTCCTCGCTCCCTCACATTGACGAATTAACACAGAAATGGCGTCGCTTAGAGACACCATACGTTCTATGACTTCTTCTTGTAAAGCGGGTATCGTTTCAATGGAAACGACAGCATTTTCTTTTGAGATACGAGCATCTCCTTTACGATGCACTGTTCCTTCTTTACTGCATCCTTCGCTTCCTCACATTAACGAATTGACACTGAAATTGCGTCGCTATGAAATACTATGGGTTCTATGACTTCTCCTTCTAAATCGAGTAATGTTTCTATGGAAACGACTGTATTTTCTTTTGGGATACGTGTATCTCCTTTCCGATGCACTATTCCTTCTTTACTGCATCTCTCGCTCCCTCACATTGACGAATTAACACAGAAATTTCGTCGCTATGATATACTATGGGTTCTATGACATCTCCTTCTAAATCGAGTAGTGTTTCTATGGAAGCGGCAGGATTCTCTTTTGGGATACGAGAATCTCCATTCCGATGCACTATTCCTTCTTTGCTGCATCCCTCGCTCCCTCACATTGACGATTTGACACAGAAGTTGCGTCGCTATGAAATACAATGGGTCCTATGACTTCCCCTTCTAAATCGAGTAACGTTTCTAAGGAAACGACAGGATTTTCTCTTGGGATACGACTATCTCCTTTCCGATGCACTATTCCTTCTTTACTGCATCGTTCGCACCCTCACATTGCCGAATTAACACTGAAATTGTTTTGCTATGAAGTACAATAGGTACAATGACTTCTCCTTCTAAATCGAGTAACGTTTCTATGGAAACGACAAGATTTTCTTTTGGGATGCGACTGTCTCCTTTCCGATGCACTATTCCATTTTTACTGCGTCCCTCGCTCCCTCACATTGTCGAATTAACACAGTAATTGTGTAGCTACGATATACTTTGTGTTCTATCACATCTCCCACTAAAGCAATAACGTTTCTATGAAAACGACTGGATTTTCTATTGGGATACGACTATCTCCTTTACGATGCACTATTCCTTCCTTATTGGATCCCTCGCTCCCTCACATTGACGAATTAACACAGAAACTGCGTCGCTATGAAATACAATGGGTTCTAAGCCATCTCCCTCTAAATCGAGTAACGTTTCTATGGAAACGACTGGATTTTCTATTGGGATACGACTATCTCCTTTACGATGCACTATTCCTTCCTTACTGCATCCCTCGCTCCTTCACATATACGAATTAGACAGAAATTGCGTCGCTATGAAGTACTATGGGTTCTATGGCATCTCCTTCTAAATCGAAGACGTTTCTATGGAAACGACGGTATTATCTTTTGGGAAACGTGTATCTCCTTTCAAATGCACTATTCCTTCTGTACTGCATCCCCCGCGCCCTCACATTGACGAAATAGCACAGAAATTGCGTCGCTATGAAATACTATGGGTTTTATGACTTCTCCTTCTAAATCATGTAACGTTTCTATGGAAGCGTAAGGATATTTCTTTGGGATACGACTAACCCCTTTCCGATGCATTATTCCCTCTTTACTGCGTTCCTCGCGCCCTCACATTGAAGAATTAACACAGAAATTGCGTCGCTATGAAATACTATGGGTTCTATGACATCTCCTTCTAAATGGAGTAACACTTCTATGGAAACGAAAGGACTTTCTTATGGGATCCGAGTATCTCCTTTCCGATGTATTATTCCTTCTTTACTGCATTCCTCGCGCCCTCACGTTGACGAATTAACACAGAAATTGCGTCGCTATGAAATACTATGAGTTTTATGACTTCTCCTTCTAAATCAAGTAACGGTTCTATGGAAACGAAAGGATTTTTCTTTGAGATACGACTAACCCCTTTCCGATGCATTATTCCCTCTTTACTGCATTCCTCGCGCCCTCACATTGAAGAATGAACACAGAAATTGTGTCGCAATGAAATACTATGGGTTCTATGACTCTCCTTCTACAGCGGGTATCGTTTCTATCGAAACAACAGGAATTTCTTTTGAGATACGACTATCTCCTTGCCGATGCACTAATCCTTCTTTACCGCATCCCTCGTTCCCTCACATTGTCGAATTAACACAGAAATTGTGTCGCTATGAAATACTATGTGTTCAATGGCTTCTCCTTCTAAGTCGAGTAATGTTTCAATGGATACGACACTATTTTCTTTTGGGATACGAGTATCTCCTTTCCGATGCACTATTCCTTCTTTACTGCATCCTTCGCTCCCTCACAATGAAGTATTAACGCAGAAATAATTTCGATGTGAGATACAATGGGTTCGATGACATGTCCTTCTAAATCGAGTAACGTTTCTATGGAAACGACAGATTTTTTTTTTGTGATACGACTATCACCTTTCCGATGCACTATTCCTTCTTTACTGCATCCCTCGCTCCCTCACATTGACGAGGTAACACAGAAATGGCGTCGCTATGATATACTATGGGTTATATGACATTTCCTTCTAAATGGAGTATCACTTCTATGGAAACGACAGGACTTTCATATGGGATACGAGTATCTCCTTTCCGATGCACTATTCCTTCTTTACTGCATTCCTCGCGCCCTCACATTGGCGAATTAATACAGATATTGCGTCGCTATGAAATCCTATGATTTCTATGACTTCTCCCTCTAAATCGAGTAACGATTCTATGGAAACGACAGGATTTTCTTTCGGGATACGAGTAACTCATTTCCGATGCACTATTCCTTCTTTACTGCATCCCTAGCCCCCTCACATTGCCGAATTAACACAGAAATTGCGTCGCTATGAAAAACTATGGGTTCTACGACTTCTCATTCTAAATCGAGTAACGTTTCAATGGAAACGACAGGATTTTCTTTTGGGATACTACTGTCTCCTTTCCGATGCACTAATCCGTCTTTACTGCATCCCTTCGCTCCCTCACATTGACGAATTAACACAGAAATTGCGGGGATAGGAAACACTATGGGTTCTATGGCTTCTCCTTCTAAATCGAGCAAAGTTTCTATGAAAACGACAGGATTTTCTTTTGGGATACAAGTTTTTCTTTTCCGATGCACTATTACTTTTTTACTGCATCCCTCGCACCCTTACATTGAAGAATTAACACAGAAATTGCGTCGCTATGAAATACTATGTGTTCTATGACATATCCTTCTAAATCGAGTAACGTTTCAATGCAAACGACAGGATTTTCTTTTGGGTTAGAACTGTCTCCCTTCCAAAGCACTATTCCTTCTTTACTGCATCCCTCGCCTGCTCACATTGACGAATTAACACAGAAATTGCGTCGCTATGAAATACAACAGGTTCTATGGCTTCCCCTTCCAAATCGAGTAACGTTTCTATGAAAACGACAAGATTTTCTTTAGGGACACGACTGTCTCCTTTCCGATGCACTATTCCTCCTTTACTGCATTCCTCGCGCCCTCACATTGACGAATTAACACAGAAATTACGTCGCTATGAAATACTATGTGTTTTATGACTTCTCCTTCTAAATCAAGTAACGTTTCTATGAAAACGAAAGGATTTTTCTTTGGGATACGACTATCCCCTTTCCGATGCATTATTCCCTCTTTACTGCATTCCTCGCGCCCTCACATTCAAGAATTAACACAGAAATTGCGTCGCTATGAAATACTATGGGTTCTATGAACCTCCTTCTACAGCGGGTATCGTTTCTATTGAAACGACAGGAATTTCTTTTGGGATACGACTATCACTTTTACGATGCACTATTCCTTGTTTACTGCATCCCTCACTTCCTCACATTTACGAATCAACACTGAAATTGCGTAGCTAAGAAATTCTATGGGTTCTATGACATCTCCCTCTATATCGAGTAACGTTTCTATGGAAACGACCAGATTTTCTTTTGGGACACGACTGTCTCCTTTCCGATGCACCATTCCTTCTTTACTGCATCCCTCCCTCCCTCACATTAACGAATTAACACAGAAACTGCGTAGCTACGATATACTATGGGTTCTATGACACCTCCCTCTAATGCAATTAACGTTTCTATGGGGAACGACTTAATTTTCTATTGGGATACGACTATCTCCTTTACGAAGCACTATTCCTGCCTTACTGGATCATGCGCTTCCTCACATATACGAATTTACACAGAAATTGCGTCGCTATGAAGTACTATGGGTTCTATGACTTCTCCTTCTAAATCTAGTAACGATTCTATGGAAACGACTGTATTTTCTTTTTGGGATACGAGTATCTCCTTTTCGATGCTCTATTCCTTCTTTACTGCATCCCTCGCTCCCTCACATTTACGAATTAACACAGAAATTACGTCGCTATGAAATTCCATGAGTTCTATGACTTCTCCTACTAAATCTAGTAACGATTCCGTGGAAACGACAGGATTTTTTTTTTTTGGGATACGAGTGTCTCCTTTCCGATGCACTATTCCTTCTATACTGCATCCCTCGACCCCTCACATTGCCGAATTAACACAGAAATTGCGTCGCTATGAAATACTATGTGTTCTATGATTTCTCCTTCTAAATCGAGTTTCGTTTCAATGGAAACGACAGGATTTTTTTTTTGGGATACGACTGTCTCCATTTTCGATGAACTATTCCGTCCTTACTGCATCCCTCGCTCCCTCACATAGACGAATTAACAAAGAAATTTCGGGGCTATGAAATACTACGTGTTCTATGGCTTCTCCTTCTAAATCGAGTAAAGTTTCTATGAAAACCACAGTATTTTCTTTTGGGATACAAGTATTTCTTTTCCGATGCACTATTACTTCTTTACTGCATCCCCCGCACACTCACATTGAAGAAATAACGTAGAAATTGCGTCGCTATGATATACTATGGGTTCTATGACATATCCATCTAAATCGAGTAACGTTTCTATGGAAACGACAGGATTTTCTTTTGGGTTACGACTGTCTCCTTTCCGATGCACTATTTCTTCTTTACAGCATCCCTCGCTCCCTCACATTGACGAATTAACACAGAAATTGCGTCACTATGATAACAATTGGTTCTACTACATCCCCTACTAAATCGAGTATCGATTCAATGGAAACGACAGGATTTTCTTTTGGGTTACGACTGTCTCCCTTCCGATGCACTATTCCGTCTTTGCTGCATCCCTCGCTCCCTCACATTGACGATTTAACACAGAAATTACGGGGCTATTAAATACTATGGGTTCTATGGCTTCTCCTACTAAATCGAGTACAGTTTCTATGGAAACTTCAGGATTTTCTTTTCGGATACAAGTATTTCTTTTCCGATGCACTATTACTTCTTTACTGCATCCCTCGCACCCTCACATTGACGAATTAACACATAAATTGCGGGGCTATGATATACTATGGGTTCTGTGGCTTCTCCTTCTAAATCGACTAAAGTTTGTATGGAAACGACAGGATTCTCTTTTGGGATACATGCTTTTTTTTTTTCGATGCACTATTTCTTCTTTACTGCATACCTCGCTCCCTCACATTAATGAATTAACACAGAAACTGCGATGCTATGATATACTATGGATTCTATGACCTGTCCTTCGATATCGAGTAACGTTTCTATGGAAACGAGAAGATTTTCTTTTGGGATACGACCGTCTCCTTTCCGAAGCAATATTCCTTCTTTACTGCATCCCTCGCACCCTCACATTGAAGAATTAACACAGAAATTGCGTCGCTATGAAATACTATGGGTTCTATGACTTCTCAATCTAAACCGAGTAACGTTTCTATGGAAACGACGGGATATTCTTTTGGGTTACGACTGTCTCCTTTCCGATGCACTATTTCTTCTTTACTGCATCCCTCGCTCCCTCACATTGACGTATTAACACAGAAATTGCGGGGCTATGAAATACTATGGGTTCTATGAATTCTCCTTCTAAATCGAGTAACGTTTCTATGGAAACGACGGGATATTCTTTTGGGTTACGACTGTCTCCTTTCCGATGCACTATTTCTTCTTTACTGCATCCCTCGCTCCCTCACATTGACGTATTAACACAGAAATTGCGTCGCTATGATACACTATGGGTTCTATTACATCTCCTTCTATGTCGAGTGACGTTTCTATGGTGATGACAGGATTTTCTTTTGGGATAGGACTATCTCCTATACAATGCACAATTCCTTCTTTACTGCATCCCTCGCTCCCTCACATTGACGAATTAACACAGAAATTGTGTCGCTATGAAATACTATGAGTTCTATGAAGTCTCTTTCTAAATCGAGTAACGATTCTACGGAAACGACAGGATTTTCATTTGGGTTACAAGTATTTCTTTTCCGATGCACTATTACTTCCTTACTGCATCCCTCGCACCCTCACATTGACGAACTAACACAGAAATTCCGGGGCTATGATATACTATGGGTTCTATGACTTCTCCTTCTAAATCGAGTAACGTTTCTATGGAAACGACGGGATATTCTTTTGGGTTACGACTGTCTCCTTTCCGATGCACTATTTCTTCTTCACTGCATCCCCCGCTCCCTCACATTGACGTATTAACACAGAAATTTCGTCGCTATTATATACTATGGGTTCTATTACATCTCCTTCCAAATCGAGTAACGTTTCTATGGAAACGAAAGGATTTTCCTTTGGGAAGCGACAGTCTCCATTCCGATGCACTATTCCTTTCTTACTGCATCCCTCGCAACATCACATCAACGAATTGACACAGAAATTGCGTCGCTATGAAATACTGTGGGATCTATGACTTCTCCTTCTAAATCGAGTAACGTTTCTATTTAAACGACAGGATTTTCTTTTGGGATGAGACTGTGTCCTCTCCAATGCACTATTCCTTCTTTACGTCATCCCTCGCTCCCTCACATTGACGAATTGACACAGAAATAGCGGGGTTATGAAATACTATGGGTTCTATGACTTCTCCTTCTACATCGAGTAACGTTTCTATGGAAACGACAAGATTTTCTTTTGGGATACATGTATTTCTTTTCCGATGCACTATTACTTCCTTACTACATCCCTCGCACCCTCACATTGACGAATTAAATCTGGAATTGCGTCGCTATTATATACTATTGCTTCTATTACATCTCCTTCTAAATCGAGTAACGTTACTATGGAAACGAAAGGATTTTCCTTTGGGATACGACCGCCTCCTTTTCGATGCTCTATTTCTTCTTTACTGCATCCCTCGCTCCCTCACATTGACAAATTAACACAGAAATTGCGTCGCTATGTTAAACTATGAGTTCTATTACATCTCCTTCTAAATCGAGTAACGTTTCTAAGCAAACGACAGGATTTTCTTTTGGGATACGACTGTCTCCTTTCCGATGCACGATTCCTTATTTACTGCATCCTTCTAACCCTCTCTTTGACGAATTAACACAGAATTTGCGTCGCTATGAAATACTGTGGGTTCTATGACATCTCCTTCTAAATCGAAAATCGTTTCCATGTTAGCGTCAGGATTTTCTTGTGGGATACGAATGTCTCCTCTCCCATGCACTATTCCTTCTTTACTTCATACCTCGCTCCCTCAAACTGACGAATTAAAACAGAAATTGCGTCGCTATGAAATACTATGGGTTCTATGACTTCTCCTTCTAAATCCAGTAACGTCTCTATGGAAACGACGGGATATTCTTTTGGGTTACGACTGTCTCCTTTCCGATGCACTATTTCTTCTTTACTGCATCCCTCGCTCCCTCACATTGACGTATTAACACAGAAATTGCGTCGCTATGATATACTATTGCTTCTATTACATCTCCTTCTAAATCGAGTAACGTTACTATGGAAACGAAAGGATTTTCCTTTGGGAAACGACAGTCTCCATTCCGATGCACTATTCCTACTTTACTGCATCCCTCGCTCCCTCACATTGACGAAGTAACACAGAAATGGCGTCGTTATGATATACTATCGGTTCTCTGACATTTCCTTCTAAATCCAGTAACGATTCTATGGAAACGACAGGATTATCCTTGGGATACGAGTACCTCCTTTCCGATGCACTATTCCTTTCTTACTGCATCCCTCGCAACATCACATTGACGAATTGACACAGAAATTGCGTCGATATGAAATACTATGGGTTCTATGACATCTCCTTCTAAATCGAGTAACGTTTCTATTTAAGCGAGAGGATTTTCTTTTGGGATGAGACTGTGTCCTCTCCGATGCACTATTCCTTCTTTACGTCATCCCTCGCTCCCTCACATTGACGAATTAACACAGAAATTGCGTTGCTATGATATACTATCGGTTCTATGTCTTCTCATTCTAAATCAAGTAAAGTTTTATGGATTAGACAAGAAGTTCTTTTGGGATACAAGTATTTCTTTTCCGATGCACCATTACTTCTTTACTGCATCCCTCGTACCTTCACATTGAAGAATTAACACAGAAATTGCGGCGCTATGAAATACTACGAGTTCTATGACTTCTCCTACCAAAATCGAGTAACGTTTCTATGGAAACGACAGGATTTTCTTTTGGGATACGTCTGTCTCCTTTCTGATGCACTATTCCTTCTTTACTGCATGCCTCGCTCCCTCACATTGACGAATTAACACAGAAATAGCGGGGCTATGAAATACTATGGGTTCTATGACTTCTCCTTCCACATCGAATAACGTTTCTATGGAAAAGACAGGTTTTTCTTTCGGGATACATGTATTTCTTTTCCGGTGCACTATTACTTCCTTACTGCATCCCTCGCACCCTCACATTGAAGAATTAACACAGAAATTGCGTCGCTATGAAATACTATGGGTTCAATGACATATCCTTCTAAATCGAGTAACGTTTTTCTGGAAACGACAGGATTTGCTTTTGGGTTACGACTGTCTCCTTTCCGATGCACTATTTCTTTTTTACTGCATCCGTCGCTCCCTCACATTGATGAATTAACACAGAAATTGCGTCGCTATGATGTACTATGGGTTCTATGACCTTTCCTTCGAAATCGAGTAACGTTTCTATGGAAACGAGAAGATTTTCTTTTGGGATACGTCTGTCTCCTTTCCGCTGCACTATTCCTTCTTTACTGCATCCCTTGCTACCTCACATTGTCGAATTAACACAGAAATTGCGGGGTTATGAAATTCTATGAGATCTATGACTTCTCCTTCTAAATCGAGTAACGTTTCGATGGAAACGACAGGATTATCTTTTGGGATACAAGTATCTCTTTTCCGATGCACTATTCCATCTTTACTGCATCCGTCGCTCCTTCACATTGACGAATTAACACAGAAACTGCGTCGCCATGAAATAGTGTGGGTTCTATGACATCTCCTTCTGAATCCAGTGTCGTTTCTGTGAAAACGACAAGATTTTCTTTTGGGATACGACTGTGTCCTCTCCGATGCACTATTCCTTCTTTTCTTCATTCCTCGCTCCCTCACATTGACGAATTAACACAGAAATTGTGTCGCTATGAAATACTATGGGTTCTATGACTTCTCCTTCTAAATCGAGTAACGTTTCTATGGAAACGACAGGATTTTATTTTGGGATACAAGTATCTCTTTTCCGATGCACTATTACTTCTTTACTGCTTCCCTCGCACCTTCACATTAAAGAATAACACAGAAATTGCGTCACTATGAAATACTACGAGTTCTATGACTTCTCCTACCTAAATCGAGTAACGTTTCTATGGAAACGACAGGATTTTCTTTTGGGATACGTCTGTCTCCTCTCCGATGCACTATTCCTTCTTTACTGCATCTCTCGCTCCCTCACATTGACGAATTAACACAGTAATAGCGGGGTTATGAAATACTATGGGTTCTATGACTTCTCCTTCTACATCGAGTAACGTTTCTATGGAAACGACAGGATTTTCTTTTGGGATGCATGTATTTCTTTTCCGATGCACTATTACTTCTTTACTGCATCCCTCGCACCCTCACATTGAAGAATTAACACAGAACTTGCGTCGCTATGAAATACTATGGGTTCAATGACATATCCTTCTAAATCGAGTAACGTTTTTCTGGAAACGACAGGATTTCCTTTTTGGGTAACGACTGTCTCCTTTCCGATGCACTATTTCTTTTTTACTGCATCCCTCGCTCCCTCACATTGACGAATTAACACAGAAATTGCGTCGCTATGAAATACTATGAGTTCTATGACATCTCCTACTAAATCGATTAACGTTTCTATGGATACGAATGGATTTTCTTTTGGGATGCGAGTATCACCTTTCCGATGCACTATTCCTGTTTTACTGCATCACTCGCTCCCTCACATTGACGAATTAATACAGAAATTGCGTCGCTATGAAATATTGTGTGATCTATGACAGCTCCTTCTAAATCGAGTAACGTTTCTATGGAAACAACTGGATTTTCTTTTGGGATACGAGTATCTCCTTTCCGATGCACTATACCTTCTTTACTGCGTTCCTCGCTCCCTCACATTGACGAATTAACACAGATATGGCGTCGCTATGAAATACCATGTGTTCAACGACATCCCCTTCTACATCGAGTAACGTTTCTATGAAAATGACAGGATTTTCTTTTGGGATACGACTGCCTCCTTTCCGATGCACTATTCCTTCTTTACTGCATCCCTCGCTCCCTCACATTGACGAATTAACACAGAAATTGCGTCGCTATGGAGTACTATGGGTTCTATGACTTCTCCTTCTAAATCGAGTAACGTTTCTATGGAAACACTAGGATTTTCTTTTGGGATTCGAGTATCTCTTTTCCGATGCACTATTCCTTCTTTACAGCATCACTCGCTCCCTCAGATTGACGAATTAACACAGAAATTGCCACGCTATAAGATATTCTGCATTCTATGACATCTCCTTCTAAATTGTGTGACGTTTCTATGGAAACGACTGAATTATGTTTTGGGATACGACTGTCTCCTTTCCGATGCACTATTCCTTCTTTACTGCATCCCTCGCTCCCACACATTGACGAATTAACGCAGAAATTCCGTCGCTGTTATGTACCATGTGTACAATGACATCTCCTTCTAAATCGAGTATCGTTTCTATGGAAAAGACTGTATCTTTTTTTGGGATACGACAATCTACTTTACGATGCATTATTCCTTCTTTAATGCATCCCTCGCTCCCTCACATTGACGAATTAACACAGAAATTTTGTCGCTATGAAATACAATGTGTTCCATGACACATCATTCTAAATCGAGTAACGTTTCTATGGAAACGACTGGATTTTCATTTGGGACTCGAGTAACTCCTTTCCGATGCACTATTCCTACTTTACAGCATCACTCGCTCCCTGAGATTGACGAATTAACACAGAAATTGCGTCGCTATGAAATACAATGGGTTCTATGACGTCTCCTTCTAAACCGAGTATCGTTTCTATGGAAACGTCAGGATTTTCTTATTGGATACGACTGTCTCCTTTCCGATGCATTATTCCTTCTTTACTGCATCCCTCGCTCCCTCACATTGACGAGTTAACACAGAAATTGCGGGGTTATGAAATAGTATGTGTTCTATGACGTCTCCTTCTAAATCGAGTAACGTTTCTATGGAAACGAAAGGATTTTCTCTTGGGATACAAGTATTTCTTTACCGAAGCACTATTCGTTCTTTACTGCATCCCTCGCTCACTTATATTGACGAATTAACACAGATATTGTGTGTCTATGAAATACTACGGGTTCTATGACTACTCGTTCAAAATCGAGTAACGTTTCTATGGCAACGACAGCATTTTCTTTTGGGATACGACTCTCTCCTCTCCGATGCACTTTTATTTCTTTACTGCATCCTTCGCCCCCTACAATTGACGAATTAACACAGAAATTGTATCGCTATGAAATACCATGGGCTCTATGGCATCTCCTCCTAAATCGAGTTACATTTCTATGGAAACAACAGGATTTTCTTTTGGGATACGACTCTCTCCTCTCCGATGCACTATTATTTCTTTACTGCATCCCTCGCCCCCTAAAATTGACAAAGTAACACAGAAATTGCATCGCTAAGAAATACTATGGGTTCCATGACATCCCATTCTAAATAGAGTCACGTTTCTATGGAAACGACAGGATTTTCTTTTGGGATACTAGTATTTCTTTTCCGATGCACTATTCCTTCTTTATTGCATTCCTGGCTCCCTCACATTGACGAATTAACACAGAAATGGCGTCGCTATGAAATACTAAGGGTTCTATAACATCTCCTACTAAATCGTGTGACGTTTCTATGGATACGAAAGGATTTTCTTTTGGGATACGACTGTCTCCTTTCCTATGCACTATTCCCTCTTTACAGCATTCCTCGCTCCCTTACATTGTCGAATTAACACAGAAATGGCGTCGTAATGAAATACTATGGATTATGTGACATCTCTTTCTAAATCGAGTGACGTTTCATTGGATACGAAAGGATTTTCTTTTGGGATACGACTGTCTCTTTTCCGATCCACTATTCCTTCTTTACTGCATCTCTTGCTCCCCCACATTGCCAAATTAACACAGAAATTGCGGGGCTATGAAATACTATGGGTTCTATGACTGCTCCTTCTAAATCGAGTAACGTTTCTATGGAAACGACTGGATTTTCTTTTGGGATACTAGTATTTATTTTCCGAAGCACTATTCCTTCTTTACTGCATCCCTCGCTCCCCTATATTGACTAATTAACACAGATATTGCGTCGCTATGAAATACTATGGGTTCTATGTCTACTCGTTTTAAATCGAGTAACGTTTCTATGGCAACGACAGCGTTTTCTTTTGGGATACGACTATCTCCTATCCGATGCACTAGTCTTTCTTTAGTGCATCCCTCGCTCCCTCACAATGACGAATTAACACAGAAATTGCGTCGCTATGATATACCATATGCTCTATGACATCTCCTTGTAAATGCGGTTACATTTCTACGGAAACAACAGGATTTACTTTTGGGATACGACTCTCTCCTCTCCGATGCACTATTATTTCTTTACTGCATCACTCGCTCCCTCACATTGACGAATTAACACAGAAATTGCGTCGCAACGAAATACTATGGTTTCTATGATTTCTCCTTCTAAAACGAGTAACGTTTGTATGGAAACGCCAGGATTTTCTTTTGGGATACGACTATCTCCTTTCCGATGCACAATTCCTTCATTACTGCATCCCTCGCTCCCTAACTGCACGAATTACCACAGAGAGTGCGTCGCTATGAAATACTATGGGTTCTATAACATCTTCATCAAAATTGAGTAACGTATTAACGGAAACGACGGGATTTTCTTTTTTGATACAACTATCTCCTTTCCAATGCACTATTTCCCCTAAACTTCATCCCTCGCTCCCTCACATCGACGAATTAACACAGAAATTGCATCGCTATGAATAATTATGTGGTCCATGACATCCCATTCTAAATCGAGTCACGTTTCTATGGAAACGACAGGATTTTCTTTTGGGATACAAGTATCTCTTTTCCGATGCACTATTCCTTCTTTACTGCATCAATCGCCCCTCACATTGACGAATTAACACAGAAATTGCGGGGCTATTAAATACTATGGGTTCTATGACTTCTCCTTCTAAGTCGAGTAAAGTTTCAATGGAAACGACAGGATTTTTTTTAGGGATTCATGTATTTCTTTTCCGATGCACTATTCCTTCTTTACTGTAACCCTCGCTCCTTCACATTGACGAATTAACACAGAAATTGCGTCGCCATTAAATACTATGAGTTACATGACATCTCCTTCTACATTGTGTAACGTTTCAGTGGATATGACGCGATTTTCTTTTTTGATACAAGTATCTCCTTTGCGATGCACTATTCCCTCTTTACTGCATCCCTCGCTCCCTCACACTGACGAATTAACACAGAAATTGCGTCGCTATGAAATACTATGGGTTCTTTGACATCTCCTTCTAAATCGACTAACGTTTTTTTCGAAACGCCAGGAATTTCATATTGGATACGACTAACTCCTTTCCAATGCACTATTCCTTCGTTACTGCATCACTCGCTCCCTCACATTGACGAATTAACACAGAAATTGCGGGGCTATGAAATACTATGGATTCCAAGACTTCTCCTTCTAAGTCGAGTAAAGTTCCTATGGAAATAACAGGATTTTCTTTAGGGATACATGTATTTCTTTTCCGAAGCACTATTCCTTCTTTACTGCATCACTCTCTCCCTCACATTGACAAATCAACGCAGTGATTTCGTCGCTATGATATACTTTGGGCACTATGACATCTCCTTCTGAATCGAGTAACGTTCTTATGGAAACGACAGGATTTTCTTTTGGGATACGAGTATCTCCTTTTCGATGCACTATTCCTTCTTTACTGTAACCCACGCACCCTCACATTAACGAATTAACACAGAAATTGCGTCGTTATGCAATTCTATGAGTTACATGACATCTCGTTCTACATTGTGTAACGTTTCTGTGGATACGACGGGATTTTCTTTTTTGATACACTTATCTCCTTTGCGATGCACTATTCCCTCTTTACTGCATCCCTCGCGCCCTCGCATTGACGAATTAACACAGATATTGCGGGGCTATGATATACTATGGGTTCTATGACTTCTCCTTCTATGTCGAGTAAAGTTTCTACGGAAACTACAGGATTTTCTTTAGGGATACAAGTATTTCTTTTCCGAAGCACTATTAATTCTTTACTGCATCCCTCGCTCCCTTACATTGACCAATTAACACAGAAATTGCGTAGCTATGAAATAATATGGGTTCTATGACTTCTCCTTCTAAATCGAGCAACGTTTCTATGGAAACGACAGGATTTTCTTTTGGGATACGACTATCTGCTTTCTGATGCACTATTCCTTCTTTACTGCATCCCTCGCTGCCTCACATTGACGAATTAACACCGAAATTGCGGCGCTATGAAATACTATGGGTTCTATGACATCTCCTTCTAAATCGGGTAACATTTCTGTGGAAACGACTGGATTATCTTTTGTGATACGAGTAACTCCTTTCCGATGCACTATTTCTTCTTTACTGCATCCCACGCTCCCTCACATTAACGAATTAACGCAGAAATTGCATCGCTATGAAATTCTATTGGTTCTATGACATCTCCTTCTCAATCGGATACGTTTCTATGGAAATGACTGGATTTTCTTTTGGGATTCGAGTATCTCCTTTCAGATGCACTATTCCGTCATTACTGCATCCATCGCTCCCTGACATTGACGAATTAACACAGAAATTGCGTTGCTATGAAATATTGTGGGTTATATGACATCTCCTTCTAAATCGAGTAACGTTTCTACCGAAACGACGGGATTTTCTTTTGGGATACGACTGTCTCCTTTCCGATGCACAATTCCTTCATTATTGCATCCCTCGCTCCCTCACTTTGACGAATTAACACAGAAATTGCGTCGCTATTAAATACTATGGGTTCTATAACATCTCCTTCAAAAGTGAGTAACGTATCTACGGAATCGGCGGGATTTTCTTTTATGATACGACTATCTCCTTTCCGATGCTTTATTTTATCTTTACTTCATCCCTCGTTCCTCGCATTGACGATTTAACACAGAAATGGCGTCGCTATGAAATACTAAGGGTTCTATGACATCTTTTTCTAAATCGAGTGACATTTCTATGGATACGAAAGCATTTTCTCTTGGGATACGAGTGTCTCCTTTCCGATGCACTAATCCTTCTTTACTGCATCCCTCTCTCCCTCACATTGACGAATTAATACAGAAATTGTGTCGCTATGAAATATTATGTGTTCTATGACATCTCCGTCTAAATCGAGTAACGTTTCTATGGTAGCGACATGATTTGCTTTTGGGATACAAGTATTTCTTTTCCGATGCACTATTCCTTCTTTACTGCATCCCTCGCTCCCTTATATTGACGAATTAACACAGATATTGCGTGTCTATGAAATACTACGGGTTCTATGACTACTCGTTCAATATCGAGTAACGTTTCTATGGTAACGACAGCATTTTCTTTTGGGATACGACTATCTCTTTTCCGACGCACTAGTCCTTGTTTAGTGCATCCCTCGCTCCCTCACAATGACGAATTAACACAGAAATTGCGTCGCAATGATATACTATGGTTTCTATGATTTCTCCTTCTACATCGAGTAACGTTTCTATGGAAACGCCAGGATTTTCTTTTGGGATACGACTGTCTGCTTTCCGATGTATTATTCCTTCTTAACTGCACCCCTCGCTCCCTCACATTGACGAATTAACACAGTTATTGTGTCGCAATGAAATACTATGGTTTCTATGATTTCTCCTTCTAAATCGAGTTACGTTTCTATGGAAACGACAGGATTTTCTTTTGGGATACGACTGTCTCCTTTCCGATGCACAATTCCTTCATTATTGCATCCCTCGCTCCCTCACTTTGACGAATTAACACAGAAATTGCGTCGCTATGAAATACTATGGGTTCTACAACGTCTCCTTCAAAAGTGAGTAACGTATCTACGGAATCGGCGGGATTTTCTTTTATGATACGACTATCTCCTTTCTGATGCACTATTTCCCCTTAACTTCATCCCTCGCTCCCTCACATCGACGAATTAACACAGATATTCCGTCGCTATGAAATGCTATGTGTTACATGACATCTCCTTCTACATTGAGTAATGTTTTCGTGGATACGACGAGATTTTCTTTGTTGAAACAACTATCTCTTTTTGCGATGACCTATTCCTTCTTTACTGCATCACTCGCTCCCTCACATTGACGAATTAACACAGAAATTGCGTGTCTATGATATTCTATGGGTTCCATGACATCCCATTCTACATCGAGTCACGTTTCTATGGAAACGACAGGATTTTCTGTAGGGATACAAGTATTTCTTTTCCGATGCACTATTCCGTCTTTACTGCATTCCTCGCTCCCTCACATTGACGAATTAATACTGAAATTGCGTCGCTATGATATACTATGTGTTCTATGACATGTAACGTTTCTATGGAAACGACACGATTTTGTTTTGGGATACAAGTACTTCATTTCCGATGCACTATTCCGTCTTTCCTGCATTCCTCGCTCCCTCACATTGACCAGTTAACACAGAAATTGCGTCGCTATGAAATTCAATGGGTTCTATGACATCTCCTTCCAAAACTAGTAACGTTTCTATGGAAACGACTGGATTTTCTTTTGGGATACGAGTATCTCCGTTCCAATGCTCTGCTCCTTCTTTACTGCATTCCTCGCTCCCTCACCTTGACGAATTAATACAGAAATTGCGTCGCTATGAAATACTATGTGATCTATGACATCTCTGTCTAAATCGAGTATAGTTTCTATGGAAACGACTGGATTTTCTTTCGGGATACGAGTGTCTCCTTTCCGATGTACTATTCCTTCTTTACCGCATCCCTCGCTCCCTCACATTCACTAATTGATACAGAAATTGCATCGCTATGAAATACAATGGGTTCTATGACATCACCTTCTAAATAGAGTAACGTTTCTATGGAAACGACAGGATTTCTTATGGGATACGACTGTCTACTTTCCGATGCACTATTCCTTCTTTACTTCATCCCTCGCTCCCTCACTTTGACGAATTAACACAGAAATTGTGTCGCCATGAAATACTATGCGTTCTATGACATCTCCTTTTAAATCGAGTAACGTTTCTATGGAAACGTATGGATTTTCCTTTAGGATACGACTATCTCCTTTCCGATGCACTATTCCTTCATTACTGCATCCCTCGCTCCCTCACATTGACGAATTAACACAGAAATTGTGTCGCTATGAAATACTATGACATCTACATCTAAATCGAGTAACGTTTCTATCGAGACGAAAGGTTTTTCTTTTGGGATACGGGTATCTCCTTTACGATGCACTATTCCTTCTTTACTGCATCCCTCGCTCCCTCACATTGATGAAATAACACAGAAATTGCGTCGCTATGAAATACTATGGGATCCATTACAACTCTTTCTAAATCGAGTAACGTTTCGATGGAAACGACAGGATTTTCTTTCGGGATACGAGTATCTCCTCTCCGATGCACTATTCCTTCTTTACTGCATCCCTCGCTCCCTCACATTGACGAATTAATACAGAAATTGCGTCCCTATGAAATGCTATGGGTGCAATGACATCTCCTTCAAAATCGAGTAACGTTTCTATGGAAACGACTGGATTTTGTTTTGGGACACGAGTATATCTTTTCCGATGCACTATTCCTTCTTTACTGCATCCCACGCTCCCTCACATTGACGAATAAACACAGAAATTGTGTCGCTTTGAAATTCTATGACATCTGCTTCTAAATCGAGTAAAGTCTCAATGGAAACGGCAGGATTTTCTTTTGGGATACGTGTATCTCCTATCCGATCCACTATTCCTTCTTTACTGCAACCCTCGGTCCCTCACATTGACGAATTAACAAAGTAATTGCGAGGCTATGAAATATATGGGTTCTATGACTTCTCCATCTTAATCGAGTAACGTTTCTATGGAAACGAGGGTTTTTTCTTTTGGGAAACCACTATCTCATTTCTGATGCACTATTCCTTCTTTACTGCATCCCTCGCTCCCTCACATTGGCGAATTAACACAGATATTGTGTCCCTATGAAATACTATGGATTCTATGACATCTCCTTCAAAGTCGAGTAACGTTTCTATGAAATGACAGGATATTTCTTTTTTTTTTGGGATACGAATATCACCTTTCCGATGCACTATTCCTTCTTTATTACATCACTCGCTCCCTCACATTGACGAATTAACACTGAAATTGCGTCGCTTTGAAATACTATGGGTTCTATGACATCTCCTTCTAATTCAAGTAACGTTTCTATGGAAACGACAGGATTTTCTTTTGGATTACGGGTATCTCCTCTTCGATGCACTATTCCTTCTTTACTGCATCCCTCGCTCCCTCGCATTGACGAATCAACACAGAAATTGCGACGCTATAACATTACTATGGTTTCTATGACATCTCCTTCTCAATCGAGTAACGTTTCTATGGAAACGTCAGTATTTTCTCTTGGGATACGAATATCTCCTTTCCGATGCACTATTCCTTCTTTACTGCATCCCTCGCTCCCTCACATTGACGAATTAACACAGATATTGTGTCGCTAAGAAATACTATGACATCTACATCTAAATCGAGACGTTTCTATGGATACGACAGGATATCCTTTTGGGATACGACTATCTCCTTTCCGATGACCTATTCCTTCTTTACTGCAACCCTCGCTCTTTCACATTGCCGTGTTAACACAGAAATAGCGTCGCTATGAAATACTATGGGTTCTATGTCATTTCCTCCTAAATGGAGTAACTTTTCTATGGAAACGACAGGAATTTCTTTTGGGATTTGAGTATCTCCTTTACGATGCACTATTCCTTCTTTACTGCATCCCTCGCTCCCTCACATTGACGAATTAACACCGAAATTGTGTCGCTTTGAAATACCATGGGTTCTATGACATCTCCTCTAAATCGAGTAACGTTTCTATCGAAACGAAGGGTTTTGCTTTTGGGATACGGGTATCTCCTTTACGATGCACTATTCCTTCTTTACTGCATCCCTCGCTCCCTCACATTGATGAAATAACACTGAAATTGCGTCACTATGAAATACTATGGGATCCATTTCAACTCCTTCTAAATCGAGTAACGTTTCGATGGAAACGACAGGATTTTCTTTCGGGATACGAGTATCTCGTCTCCGATGCAGTATTCCATCTTTACTCCATCCCTCGCTCCCTCACGTTGACGAAGTAACACAGAATATTCGTCGCTATGAATTACTATGGGTTCTATGACAGCTCCTTCCAAATCGAGTAACGCTTCTATGGATACTACAGGATTTTCATTTGGGATACGGGTATCTCCTTTACGATGCACTATTCCTTCTTTACTGCATCCCTCGCTCTCTCACATTGACGAATTAACACAGAAATTGCGTCGCTATGCAATACTATGGGTTCTAAGACAGTTCCTTCTAAATCGAGAAACGTTTCGATGGAAGCGACAGGATTTTCTTTTGGGATACGACTATCTCCTTTCCGATGCACTCTTCCTTCTTTACTGCATCCCTCGCTCCCACACATTGACGAATTAACAAATAAAGTTCGTCGTTATGAATTACTATGTGTTCTATGCCATCTCCCTCAAAATCGAGTAACGTTTCAATGGAAACTACAGGCTTTTCTTATCGGAAACGAGGATCTCCTTTCCGATGCACTATTCCTTCATTACTGCATCCCTCGCTCTCTCACATTGACGAATAAAATCAGAAATTGCGTCGCTATGAAATACTATGGGTTCTAAGTCAGCTCCTTCTAAATCGAGATACGTTTCGATGGAAACGACAGGATTTTCTTTTGGGATACGACTATCTCCTTTCCGATGCACTCTTCCTTCTTTACTGCATCCCTCGCTCCCTCACATTTACGAATGAACACATAAAGGTCGTCGCTATGAATTACAATGTGTTCTATGCCATCTCCTTCTAAATCGAGTAACGTTTCTATGGAAACTACAAGATTTTCTTATCGGAAATAAGGATCTCCTTTCCGATGCACTCTTCCTTCTTTACTGCATCCCTCGGCCCCTCACACTGACGAATTAACACAGAAATTGCGTCGCTTTGAATTACTATGGGTTCTATGACAGCTCCTTCTAAATCGAGTAACGCTTCAATGGAAACTACAGGATTTTCTTTTGGGATACGAGCATCTCCGTTCCGATGCACTATAACTTCTTTACTGCATCCCTTGCTCCCTCACATTGACGAATTTACACAGAAATTGCGTCGCTATGAAATACTATGGGATCCATTACAACTCCTTGTAAATCGAGTAACGTTTCGATGGAAACGACAGGATTTTCTTTGAGATACGAGTATCTCCTCTCCGATGCACTGTTCCTTCTTTTCTGCATCCCTCGCTCCCTCACATTGACGAATTAACACAGAAATTGCATCACTATGAAATACTATGGGTTCTATGACATCTCCTTCTAAATTGTGTAACGTTTCTATGGAAAAGACAGGATATTCTTTTGTAATACCACTTGTAACGCTACCGCCCTGCTCGGACGTACGTTAGCTTTATAAAGCTTGTACTGCAATAAGTTCACGAGCTTATAAATAAGGAATTTAGTACATTAATTGACCGTGTGTACCTAATAGAAGCACGATCGGACTTATACTCAGTCAGTAACTACAGTGATGCATCAAGCAAGAGTAAAGTATAATTACTCTTTCGCATGGACTAGAGTTACACACAGTAGATGCTACCTATAATTAATAATTCGGTCGCGAGCCTACTTAGGCAATGACTGAGTTTTTCGTTGTACAAGTGGGTGCATGTACCAGCATAGTAACACGTAGTAATGATGTGTTATATGGCAAAGTTTGGAACCAGAAAAATCCACTGAACTAAAGTTTTCTCTTTTTGTACTAGTTTGGACGAGCTAAATTTACACAACACCACACAGCAATGATTACTACGAACTGCATTTTGTATATTGATCAGACTGAAATCGGGCGTAGATTGGCCTAGCATCAACGATCTTGAAAGTAAACACACAATGTCACTATTAAGGATGGAAAAACACTAATACACTTAGGATTAATATAGAATTTAGCTTTACTGGTCAAGTCTGATCAGCACATTTCAAGGTTTGAAAAAATGGACAAGGGAAGGGGGGGGGGGCCCTGAAACTGTTATGGTCGTTATACTGAAACTATTAAGTACTGAAGGCAAATTAACACTTAAAATTATCAATCTATGGATAACTACTCTTTGGCTTACTTCTGAATAATTTAACTGTCATTATTTCTGTCTCAAATTAATTAAATAACATCGCTAACTCAATCCAAAAAAAAACTCTCTTCCAATTAAGTCATACTTTTGTTCTTTACCAATATTTGTAATAACACACAGAACTGTAAACTTCTTAATAGCAAAGGTTTGACTGCTGATTATTCTTATTGACACTAACTTTAAACTTTCAGTTCAGGATACTCGGGTTGCACAATACGAGGTAAGGATCCTGTCTAGGTCAGTGGTCAGGATAAGTCACGGCTAAGGCAATTCTGGTAAAAGTCACGTTATTATTGAACAGTTAGCAACAGTTTCGACACTGGTCCACACAGATACACTTCTAAAGATGAAATAAATGTTTGACCTGTGCTAGTCGGTGTGGCGGTTGGCGGGCATCGAGATAGCGGGCAGCACGGCGCACATACAAGCACGGCTAATGCTCACACTACATCGGCACTTTCCATCTTCTTAGCGTCGTAATCTTTCCAATTTTGTGCCTCAGAATATAGCCATGCCAAGTAGTCGTTGGAATCGGTTCATCCGAGGCTCAATGGAATACCCTTTTCCTGGATAGCCGCCTCGGTAGAGTACGTGTTCCTCTGACCGATTCCCAACTCCGACTGTTGCTCGCCTCCGACTGTTATACTGAGCCCGTCGTGCCGAACCGCGCCCAGTGTGCGTTTTCCCGCCTCGCCTGCCTCCACCTTTTCCCGCTCCCCTACAGGTAGGGTATTCACCACAGGTTTTCTACTACACATATCCTACTGCATTACCTACGTATGGACCAAGTGTATAAATCACAATTTTCACATCTTACAATAGTTTTAACATTAAGTACTCTTCCTTTTGATTATCACATTGCTTGAAACCTAACATAAATAACAACATTCATTTTCAAAAGTTACTCACAGTTTCTTTAACATAACGATACGAACCGAAAAAGATGTTCAAAACATTGCTTACATTAATTTATCTACATTCATAAAGAAAAAAATTTTTTTTATATGTACAGTTGTCGTTACACATTATGTCCATTCCGATGCTCTACTCCTTCCTTACTGCATCCGTCGCTCACGCACATTGACGAGTTAACACATAAATTGCGTCGCTATGATATACTATGGGTTCTATGACTTCTCCATCTGAATCGAGTAACGTTTCTATGGAAACGACAGGATTTTCTTTTGCGGTACGAGTACCTCCTTTCCGATGCACTAATTCTTCTTTACTGCATTCCTCGCTCCCTCACATTGACGAATTAACACAGAAATCGCGTCGGTATGAAATAGTATGGGTTCTATGACATCTCCTTCTAATTCGAGTAACGTTTCTATGGAAACGACAGGATTTTCAATTGGGTTACGACTATCTCTTTTCCCAGGCATTATTCCTTCTTTACTGCATCTCCTTTCCGATGCACTACTGCTCGTCTCTGCAGCCCTCGCTCCCTCACATTCACGAATTAACACAGAATTTGCGTCGCTATGAAATACTATGGGTTCTGTGACATCTCCTTCTAAATCGAGTAACGTTTCTATGGAAACGACCGGATTTTCTTTTGGGATACGAGTATCTCCTTTCCGATGCACTATTCCTTCAGTACTATATCCCTCGCACCCTCATATTGACGAATTAACACAGATATTGCGCCGCTATGAAATACTATGTGTTCTATGACATCTCGTTCTAAATCGAGTAACGTTTCTATGGAAACGACAGGATTTTCTTTTGGGATAGGGCTACCTCCTTTCCGATGCACTATTCTTTCTTTACATGCTGCCCTCGCTCCCTCACATTGAGGAATTAACACAGAAATTGCTTCGCTATGAAATACTATCGGTTCTATGTCATCTCCTTCTAAATCGAGTAACGTTTCTATGGAATCGACACGATTTTCTTTTGGGATACGACTAACTCCGTTCCGATGCACTATTCCTTCTTTACAGCAATCCCAAAGAAAGCAGGTGTTGACAGATGTGAAAATTACCGAACTATCAGTTTAATAAGTCACAGCTGCAAAATACTAACGCGAATTCTTTACAGACGAATGGAAAAACTGGTAGAAGCGGACCTCGGGGAAGATCAGTTTGGATTCCGTAGAAATGTTGGAACACGTGAGGCAATACTGACCTTACGACTTATCTTAGAGAAAGATTAAAAAAAGTCAAACCTACGTGTCTAGCATTTGTAGACTTAGAGAAAGCTTTTGACAATGTTAACTGGAATACTCTCTTTCAAACTCTGAAGGTGGCTGGGATAAAATACAGGGAGCGAAAGGCTATTTACAATTTGTACAGAAACCAGATGGCCGTTATAAGAGTCGAGGGGCATGAAAGGGATGCGGTGGTTGGGAAAGGAGTGAGACAGGGTTGTAGCCTGTCCCCGATGTTATTCAATCTGTATATTGAGCAAGCAGTAAAGGAAATAAAAGAAAAATTCGGAGTAGGTATTAAAATTCATGGAGAAGAAGTAAAAACTTTGAGGTTCGCCAATGACATTGTAATTCTGTCGGAGGCAGCAAGGGACTTGGAAGAGCAGTTGAACGGAATGGACATTGTCTTGAAAGGAGGATATAAGATGAACATCAACAAAAGCAAAACGAGGATAATGGAATGTAGTCAAATTAAGTCGGGTGATGCTGAGGGAATTAGATTAGGAAATGAGACACTTAAAGTAGTAAAAGGAGTTTTGCTATTTAGGGAGTAAAATAACCGATGATGGTCGAAGTAGAGCGGATATAACATGTAGAATGACAATGGCAAGGAAAGCATTTATCAAGTAGAGATATTTGTTAACATCGAGTATGGATTTAAGTGTCAGGATGTCGTTTCTGAAAGTATTTGTATGGAGTGTAGCCGTGTGTGGAAGTGAAACATGGACAATAACTAGTTTGGACAAGAAGAGAATAGAAGCTTTCGAAATGTGGTGTTACAGAAGAATGCTGAGGACAAGGTGGGTAGATCACGTAACTAATGAGGAGGAACTGAATAGGTTTGGGGAGAAGAGATGTTTGTGGCACAACATACCTAGAAGAAGGGATCGGTTGGTAGGACTTGTTTTGCGGCATCAAGTGATCACAAATTTGGCATTGGAAAGCAGCGTGGAGGGTAAAAATCGTAGAGGGAGACCAAGTGATGAATACACTAAGCATATTCAGAAAGATGTAAGTTGCAGTAGGTACTGGGAGATAAAGAAGCTTGCTCAGGATAGAGCAGCATGGTGAGCTGCATCAAACCAGTCTCAGGACTGAAGACCACAACAACAACAACATGAAATACTATGGATTCTATGACTTCTCCATGTTAATCGAGTGACGATTCTATGAAAACGACAGGATTTTTTTTTTTGGGATACGAGTATTTCCTTTCCGATGCACTATGCCTTCTTTACTGCATCCCTCGCTCCCTTACATTGACGAACTAACACTGAAATTCTATGACATTTCCTTCTAAATCGAGTAACGTTTCTATGGATACGACAGGTTTTTCTTTTGGGATACGAGTATCTCCTTTCTGATGCACTATGCCTTCTTTACTGCATCCCTCGCTCTCTCACATTGACGAGTTAACACTGAAATAGCGTCGCTATGAAATACTGTGGGTTCTATGACTTCTCCTTCTAAATCGAGAATCGTTTCTATGGAAACGACAGGATTCTCTTTTGGGATCCGAGAATCTCCTTACCGATGCCCTATGCCTTCTATACTGCATCCCTCGCTCTCTCACATTGACGAATTAACACTGAAATAGCGTCGCTATGAAATACTGTGGGATCTATGACTTCTCCTTCTAAATCGAGTAACGTTTCTATGGAAACGACAGGATTTTCCTTTGGGATCCGAGAATCTCCTTTCCGATGCACTATTCCTTCTTCACTGCATCCAAGGCTCCCTCACATTGACAAATTAACACAGAAATTGAGACGCTATGAAATACTATGGGTTCTATGGCTTCGCTTTCTAAATCGAGTAACGCTTCTATGGAAACGACAGGATTTTCTATTGGGATACGACTATCTCCTTTCCGATGCACTATTCCTTCCTTACTGCATTCCTCGCTCCCTCACATTGACGAATTAACACAGATATTGCGTCGCTATGAAACACTATGTGTTCAATGACATCTCCTACTTAGTCGAGCAACCTTTCGATGGAAACGACAAGATTTCCTTTTGGGATACGAATAACTACTTTCCGATGCACTATTCCAACTTTACTGCATTCCTCGCTCCCTCACATTGACGAATTGACACAGATATTGCGTCGCTATGAGATACTATGGGTTCTATGACATCTCCGTCTAAATCGAGTATCGTTTCTATGGAAACGACTGGAATTTCTTTTGGGATACGACTATCTCCTTTCCAATACACTATTCCTTCTTTACTGCATCCCTGGTTCCCCGCCATTTGCGAATTATCACGGAAATTGCGTCTCTATGAAATACTAGGGGGTCTATGACTTCTCCCCTCCAAATCGAGTAATGTTTCTATGGAAACGACAGGATTTTCCTTTGGGATACGAGTATCTCCTTTCCGATGCACTATTTCTTCTTTACTGTATCCCTCGGTCCCTTAAATTGACGAAATAACAAAGTAAGTGCGGGGCTATGAAATAGTTTGGGTTCTAGGACTTCTCCATCTTAATCAAGTCACGTTTCCATGGAAACGACAGGATTTTCTTTTGGGATAACACTATCTCATTTCCGATGCACTATTCCGTGTTTACTGCATCCCCCGCTCCCTCACACTGACGAATTAACACAGACATTGCGTCACTATGAATAACTATGGGTTCTATGACATCTCCTTCTTAATCGAGTAACGTTTCTATGAAATGACAGGATATTTTTTTTTTTTTTTTTGGAATACGAATATCACATTTCCGATGCACTATTTCTTCTTTACTACATACTCGCTCCCTCACATTGACGAATTAACACAGACATAGCGTGGCTATGAAATATTATGGGTTCAATGACATCTCATCCTAAATCGACTGACGTTTCAATTGAAACGAGAGGATTTTCTTTTGGGATACGTGTATTTCCTTTCCGATGCACTATTCCTTCTTTAGTGCATCCCTCTGTCCCTCACATTGACGAATTAACACAGAAACTGCGTCGCTATGAAATACTATGGGTTCAATGACGTCTCCTTCTGAATCGAGTAACGTTTCTATGGAAACGACAGGATATTCCTTTGGGATACGAGTATCTCCTTTCCGATGCACTATTCCTTCTTTACTACATCCCTCGCTCCCTCACATTGACAAATTAACACTGAAATTGCGTCGCCATGACGTACTATGGGTTCTATGACATTTCCTTCTAAATCGAATAACGTTTCAATGGAAACGACAGGATTGTCTTTTGGAATGCGAGTAACTCCTTTCCGATGCACTATTCCTTCTTTACTGCAACCCTCGGTCCCACACATTGACGAATTAACACTGAAATAGCGTCGCTATGAAACACTGTGGGTTCTATGACTTCTCCTTCTAAATCGAGTAACGTTTCTATGGAAACGACAGGATTTCCTTTTGGGTTCCGAGTAACTCCTTTCCGATGCACTATTCCTTCTTTACTGCATCCCTCTCCCTCGCTTTGACGAATTAACACAGAAATTGCGGGGCTATGAAATACTATGGGTTCAATTACTTCTACATCTAAATCGAAATACGTTTCTATGGAAACGACAGGATTTTCTTTTGGGATACTACTATCTCCTTTCCGATGCACTATTTCTTCTTTACTACATACTCGCTCCCTCACATTGACGAATTAACACAGAAATAGCGTGGCTATGAAATAATATGGGTTCTATGACATCTCATCCTAAATCGACTAACGTTTCAATTGAAACCAGAGGATTTTCTTTTGGGATACGTGTATTTCCTTTCCGATGCACTATTCCTTCTTTAGTGCATCCCTCGGTCCCTCACATTGACGAATTAACACAGAAACTGCGTCGCTATGAAATACTATGGGTTCTATGACATCTCCTTCTAAATCGAGTAACGTTTCTATGGAAACGACAGGATATTCCTATGGGATACGAGTATCTCCTTTCCGATGCACTCTGCCTTCTTTACTCCATCCCTCGCTCCCTCACATTGACGAATTATACAGGATGTTGCGTCGCTATGAAAAACTATGGTTTCTATGACATCTCCTTCTAAATCGAGTAACCTTTCTATGGAACCGACAGGATTTTCTTTTGTGATACGACTATCTCCTTTGCGATGCAGTATTCCAACTCTACTGCATCCCTCGCTCCCTCACATTGACAAATTAACACATAAATTGCGTCGCCATGACGTACTATGGGTTCAATGACATCTCCTTCTAAATCGAGAAACGATTCGATGGAAACGACAGGACTTTCTTTTGGGACACGACTATCTCCTGTCCGATGCACTCTTCCTTCTTCACTGCATCCCTCGCTCCCTCACATTGACGAATTTATACAGAAATCGCGACGCTATGAAATACTATGGGTTCTATGACATCTCCGTCACAATCGAGTAAAGTTTCTATGGAAACGACAGGTTTTTCTATTGGGAAAAGAGTATCTCTTTTCCGATGCACTATGCCTTCTTTACTGCATCCCTCGCACCCTCACATTGACGAATTAATTCAGAAATTGTGTTGCTATGATATACTATGACATCTCCTTCCAAATCGAGTAACGTTTCTATGGAATCGACAGGATTTTCTTTTGGGATACGACTATCTCCTTTCCGATGCCCTATTCCTACTTTACTGCATCCCTCTCACCCTCACATTGAAGAATTAACACAGAAATTGCGTCGCTATTAAATACTATGGGTTCTATGATATATCCTTTTTTTAGGATACGACTATCTCCTTTCCGATGCACTATTCCTTCTTTACTGCATCCCTCGCTCCCCCACATTGACGAATTAACACAGATATTCCGTGGCTATTAAACTACTGTAGCCTCTATGACATCTCCTTCTCAATCGGGTCACGTTTCTAAGGAAACAACAGGATTTTCGAAAGGGATACATTTCCTTGCCGATGCACTATTCCTTCTTTACTGCATCCCTCGCTCCCTCACATTGACGAATTATCACAGAAATTTTGGGGCTATGAAATACTATGAGTTCTATTATTTCTCCTTCTAAATCGAGTAACATTTCTATGGAAACGACAGTATTTTCTTTTTGGATACGACTATCTCCTTTCCGATGAACTATTCCATCTTTACTGCATTCCTCGCTCCCTCACATTGACGAATTGACACAGATATTGCGTCGCTATGAAACACTATGTGTTCAATGACATCTCCTACTTAATCGAGCAACCTTTCGATGGAAACGACAGGATTTCCTTTTGGGATACGAATATCTCCTTTCCGATGCACTATTCCAACTTTACTGCATTCCTCGCTCCCTCACATTGACGAATTGACACAGATATTGCGTCGCTATGAGATACTATGGGATCTATGACATCTCCGTCTCAATCGAGTATCGTTTCTATGGAAACGACTGGAATTTCTTTTGGGATACGACTATCTCCTTTCCAATACACTATTCCTTCTTTACTGCATCCCTGGCTCCCTGCCATTTGCGAATTATCACGGAAATTGAGTCTCTATGACATACTAGGGGGTCTATGACTTCTCCCCTCCAAATCGAGTAATGTCTCTATGGAAACGACAGGATTTTCCTTTGGGATACGAGTCTCTCCTTTCCGATGCACTGTTCCTTCTTTACTGCATCCCTCGCTTCCTCACATTGACGAATTAACACAGAAATTATGTCGCTATGAA
This sequence comes from Schistocerca serialis cubense, assembly GCF_023864345.2. Lineage (NCBI taxonomy): Eukaryota > Metazoa > Arthropoda > Insecta > Orthoptera > Acrididae > Schistocerca > Schistocerca serialis. The sequence goes on along the minus strand of NC_064638.1, from coordinate 41,717,867 downwards.
ATACTATGGGTTCTATGACATCTCCTTCTAAATAGAGTAACGTTTCTATGGAAACGACAGGATTTTCTTTTGGGATACGACTATCTCTTTTCCGATGCACTATTCCATCGTTACTGCATCTTTTGCTACCTCACATTGACGAATTATCACAGATATCGCGGGGCTAAGAAATACTATGGGTTCTATGACGTCTCCATCTAAATCGAGTAACGTTTCTATGGAAACGAAAGAACTTTCTTTTGGGATACGACTATATCCTTTCCGATGCACTATTCCTTCTTTACTGCATGCCTCGCTCCCTCCCATTGACGAATTAACACAGAAATTGCGTCGCTATGAAATACTATGTGTTCCGTGACATCACCTTTTAAATCGAGAAACGTGTCGATGGAAACAACTGGATTTTCTTGTGGGATACGACTATCTCCTTTCCGATGCTCTCTTCCTTCTTTACCGCATCCCTCGTTTCTTCACTTCGGCGAATTAACACATAAATGTCGTCGCTGTGAATTACTATGGGTTCTATGACATCTACTTGCAAATCGAGTAACGTTCGTATGGAAACTATAGGATTTTCTTTTGGGTTACGATTATCTCATTATCCCCTATCCGATGCACTATTACTTCCTTACTTCATTCCTCGCTCCCTCACATTGACGAATTAACATAGAAATTAAGTTGCTATAAAATAATATGGGTTCTATGACATCTCTTTCTAAATCGAGAAACGTTTCGATGGAACGACAGGATTTTCATTTGGGATACGAGTTTCTCCTTTCCGATGCACAATTCCTTCATTACTGCATCCCTCGCTCCTTCACATTGACGAATTGACACAGAAATTGTGTCGGCATGAATTAATATGGTATCTATGACATCTCGTTCTAATACGAGTAACGTTTGTATCGAAACTACAGGATTTTCTTTTGGGGTACGACTATCTCCTTTCCGATGCACTATTCCATCTTTACTGCATCCCTCCTTCCCTCACATTGACGAATTAACACAGAAATTGCGTCGATATGAAATACTATGGGTTCTATGACATCTCTTTCTAGATCGAGTAACGTTTCTATGGAAACGACAAAATTTTCTTTTTGGATACATCCAACTGCTGTCCTATTCACTATTCCATCTTTTCTGCATCCCTCGCTCCCTCACATTGACGAATTAACACACAAAATGACGTCGCTATGAAATACTATGAGATCTATGACATTTCCTTCTAAATCGAGTAACGTTTCTATGGAAACGACAGGATTTTCTTCTGGGATACGAGTACCTCCTCTCCGATGCACAATTTGTTCTTTACTGCATCCCTCGCTCCCTCATATTGACGAATTTACACAGAAGAAGCGTCGCTATGAAATACTATAGGTTCTATGACATCTCCTTCTTAATCGAGTAATGTTTCTATGGAAACTACAGGATTTCCGTTTGGGATACGAGTATCTACTTACCAATGCACTATTACTTCTTTACTGCAACCCTCGCTATCTCACATTGACGAATTAACACAGATATCGCGGGTGTAAGAAATACTATGGGTTCTATGACTTCTCCATCTAAATCGAGTAACGTTTCTATGGAAACGAAAAGACTTTCTTGTGGGATACGACTATCTCCTTTCCGATGCACTATTCCTTCTTTACTGCATCCCTCGCTCCCTCAAATTGACGAATTAACACAGAAATTGCGTCGCTATGAAATACTATGGGTTCTATGACATCTCCTTCTACAACGAGTAACGTTTCAATGGAAACGACAGGATTTTCCTTGGGGATACGAGTATCTCCTTTCCGATGTACCATTCCTTCATTACTGCATCCCTCGCTCCCCCACATTGACGAAATAACACAGAAATTGCGTCGCTATGAGATACTATAGGTTGTATGACATCTCCTTCTATATCGAGTAACGTTTTTATGGAATATAGAGGATATTCTTTTGGGTTACGAGTATCTCCTTTCCGATGCAATATTCCTTCTTTACTGCACCACTCGCTCCCTCACATTGTCGAATTAACACAAAAATTGGATGTCTATGAAATACCACGGGCTCTATGACATCTCCTTCTAAATCGAGTAACTTTTCTTTGGAAACGACAGGATTTTATTTTCGGATACGAGTATCTCCTCTCCGATGCATACTTCCTTCTTTACTGCATCCCTCGCTCCCTCACATTGACGAATTAACAAAGAAATTGAGTCGCTATGAAATACAGTGGGTTCTATGACATCACCTTCTATATCGAGAAACGTGTCGATGGAAACGACTGGATTTTCTTGTGGGATACGACTACCTCCTTTCCGATGCACTCTTCCTTATTTACTGAATCTTTCTTTCCTTTACTTTGACGTGTTAACCCATAAATTGCGTCGCTGTGAATTACTATGGGTTCTATGACATCTACTTGTAAATCGAGTAACGTTTGTATGGAAACTACAGGATTTTCTTTTGGGTTACGATTATCTCATTATCCCCTATCCGATGCACTATTCCTGCTTTACTGCATCCCTCGCTCCCTCACATTGACGAATTAACACAGAAATTGGGTCGATATGAAATACTATGGGTTCTATGACATCTCCTTCTAAATCGAGAAACGTTTCGATGGAAGCGACAGGAATTTCTTTTGGGATACGACTATCTTTTGTCCGATGCACTATTCCTTCGCTACCGCATCCCTCGCTCCCTCACGCTGACGAATTAACACAGAAATTGGGTCGCTATGAATTACTATGGGTTCTATGACATCTCCTTCTAAATCAAGTAACGTTTCTATGGAAACTACAGGATTACCGTTTGGGATACGAGTATCTACTTACCAATGCACTATTCCTTCTTTACTGCATCCCTCGCTCCCTCACATTGACGAATTAACACAGAAATGGCGTTGCTACGAAATACTACGGGTTCTATGACATCTCTTTCTAGATCGAGTAACGTTTCTATGGAAACGACAAAATTCTTTTTTGGATACCTCTAACTCCTTTCCGATTCACTATTCCGTCTTTTCTGCATCCCTCGCTCCCTCACATTGACGAATTAACACACAAAATGGCTCCGCTATGAAATACTATGGGATCTATGACATCTCCCTCTAAATCGAGTAACGTTTCTATGGAAACGACAGGATTTTCTTATGGGATACGAGTATCTCCTCTCCGATGCACGATTTCTTCTTTACTGCATCCCTCACTCCCTCACATTGTCCAATTAACAAAGAAATTGCGTCCCTATGAAATACTATAGGTTCTATGACATCACCTCCTAAATCGAGAAACGTGTCGATGGAAACGACTGGATTTTCTTGTGGGATACGACTATCTCGTTTCCGATGGACTCTTCCTTCTTTACTGCATCCCTCGTTCCTTCACATTGACGAATTAACACAGAAATTGCGTCGCTGTGAATTACTGTGGGTTCTATGACATCTACTTGTGAATCGAGTAACGTTTGTATGGAAACTACTGGATTTTCTATTGGGTTACGATTATCTCATTATCTCCTATCCGATGCACTATTCCTTCTTTGCTGCATCCCTCGCTCCCTCATATTGACGAATTAACACAGAAATTGCGTCGCTATTAAAGACTATGGGTTCTATGACATCTCCATCTTAGTCAGGTAACGTTTCTATGGAAACTACAGGATTTCCGTTTGGGATACGAGTATCTACTTACCAATGCACTATTCCTTCTTTACTGCATCCCTCGCTCCCTCACATTGACGAATTAACACAGAAATGGCGTCGCTTGAAATACTATGCGTTCTATGACATCTTCTTCTAAATCGAGTAACGTTTCTATGGAAACGACAGGATTTTCTTTTGGGATACGACTATCTCCCTTCCGATGCAGTATTCCTTCGTTACTGCATCTTTTGCTACCTCACATTGACGAAGTATCACAGATATCGCGGGGCTAAGAAATACTATGGGTTCTTTGACTTCTCCATTTAAATCTAGTAACGTTTCTATGGAAACGAAAGGACTTTCTTTTGGGATACGACTATCTCCTTTACGATGCACTATTCCTTCTTTACTGAATCACTCGCCCCCACACACTGACGAATTAACACAGAAATTGCGTCGCTATGAAATACTATGGGTTCTATGACATCTCCTCCAACAACGAGAAACGTTTCTATGGTAACGACAGGATTTTCCTTGGGGATACGAGTATCTCCTTTCCGATGCACTATTCCTTCATTACTGCATCCCTCGCTCCCCCACATTGACGAAATAACACAGAAATTGCGTCGCTATGAGAAACTATAGGTTGTATGACATCTCTTTCGAAATCGAGTAACGTTTCTATGGAAAATACTTGATTTTCTTTTGGGTTACGAGTATCTCCTTTCCGATGCACCATTCCTTCTTTACTGCACCCCTTGCTCCCTCACATTGACGAATTATCACAAAAATTGGGTCGCTATGAAATACCATGGGCTCTATGACATCTCCTTCTAAATCGAGTAACGTTTCCAATTAAACGACAGGATTTTCATTTGGGATACGAGTATCTCCTCTCCGATACACAATTCCTTCTTTACTGCATCCCTCGCTCCTTCACATTGACGAATTAACACAGAAATTGCGTCGCTATGAAATACTATGGGTTCTATGTTCTCTCGTTCTAAATCGAGTAACGTTTCTATGGAAACGACAGGATTTTCTTATCGGATACGAGTATCTCCACCCCGATGCAAAAGTTCCTTCGTTACTGCATCTTTTGCTACCTCACATTGACGAATTATCACAGATATCGCGGGGCTAAGAAATACTATGGGTTCTATTACTTCGCCTCTTAAATCGTGTGAAGTTTCTTTGGAAGCGACAGGATTTTCTTTTGGGAAACGAGTTTCTCCTATCCAATGCGCTATTCCTTCTTTACTGCATCCCTCGCTCCCGCACAATGTCGCTTTAACACAGAAATTGCGTCGTTATGAAATACTAAATGTACTATGAAGTCTCCTTCTAAATCGAGTAACGTTTCTATGCAAACGACAGGATTTTGTTTTGGGATACGGCTATCTCCTTTCCGATGCACTAATCCATCTTTACTGCATCCCTCCTTCCCTCACATTGACGAATTAACACAGAAATTGCGTCGGTATGAAATACTGTGGGTTCTATGACATCTCTTTCTAGATCGAGTAACGTTTCTATGGAAACGACAAAATTTTCTTTTTGGATACATCTAACTCCTGTCCGATTCACTATTCCATCTTTTCTGCATCCCTCGCTCCCTCACATTGACGAATTAACACACAAAATGGCGTCGCTATGAAATACTATGAGATCTGTGACATTTCCTTCTAAATCGAGTAACGTTTCTATGGAAACGACAGGATTTTCTTCTGGGATACGAGTATCTCCTCTCCGATGCACAATTTGTTCTTTACTGCATCCCTCGCTCCCTCATATTGACGAATTAACACAGAAGACGCGTCGCTATGAAATACTATAGGTTCTATGTCATCTCCTTCTTAATCAAGTAATGTTTCTATGGAAACTACAGGATTTCCGTTTGGGACACGAGTTTCTACTTACCAATGCACTATTACTTCTTTACTGCAACCCTCGCTATCTCACATTGACGAATTAACACAGATATCGCGGGTGTAAGAAATACTATGGGTTCTATGACTTCTCCATCTAAATCGAGTATCGTTTCTATGGAAACGAAAAGACTTTCTTGTGGGATACGACTATCTCCTTTCCGATGCACTATTCCGATCTTTACTGCATCCCTCGCTCCCTCAAATTGACGAATTAACACAGAAATTGCGTCGCTATGAAATACTATGGGTTCTATGACATCTCCTTCTACAACGAGTAACGTTTCAATGGAAACGACAGGATTTTCCTTGGGGATACGAGTATCTCCTTTCTGATGTACCATTCCTTCATTACTGCATCTCTCGCTCCCCCACATTGACGAAATAACACAGAAATTGCGTCGCTATTAGATACTATAGGTTGTATGACATCTCCTTCTATATCGAGTAACGTTTTTATGGAAAATACAGGATATTCTTTTGGGTTACGAGTATCTCCTTTCCGATGCACTATTCCTTCTTTACTGCACCACTTGCTCCCTCACATTGTCGAATTAACACAAAAATTGGATGTCTATGAAAGACCACGGGCTCTATGACATCTCCTTCTAAATCGAGTAACTTTTCTTTGGAAACGACAGGATTTTATTTTGGGATACGAGTATCTCCTCTCCGATGCAAACTTCCTTCTTTACTGCATCCCTCGCTCCCTCGCATTGACGAATTAACAAAGAAATTGAGTCGCTATGAAATACTATGGGTTCTATGACATCTCCTTCTACAACGAGTAACGTTTCAATGGAAACGACAGGATTTTCCTTGGGGATACGAGTATCTAATTTCCGATTTACCATTCCTTCATTACTGCATCCCTCGCTCCCCCACATTGACGAAATAACACAGAAATTGCGTCGCTATGAGATACTATAGGTTGTATGACATCTAATTCTATATCGAGTAACGTTTTTATGGAAAATACAGGATATTCTTTTGGGTTACGAGTATCTCCTTTCCGATGCACTATTTCTTCTTTACTGCACCACTCGCTCCCTCACATTGTCGAATTAACACAAAAATTGGATGTCTATGAAATACCACGGGCTCTATGACATCTCCTTCTAAATCGAGTAACTTTTCTTTGGAAACGACAAGATTTTATTTTGGGATACGAGTATCTCCTCTCCGATGCAAACTTCCTTCTTTACTGCATCCCTCGCTCCCTCACATTGACGAATTAACAAAGAAATTGAGACGCTATGAAATACTATGGGTTCTATGACATCACCTTCGATATCGAGAAACGTGTCGATGGAAACGACTGGATTTTCTTCTGGGATACGACTACCTCCTTTCCGATGCACTCTTCCTTATTTACTGCATCTTTCTTTCCTTCTCTTTGACGTGTTAACCCATAAATTGCGTCGCTGTGAATTACTATGGGTTCTATGACATCTACTTGTAAATCGAGTAACGTTTGTATGGAAACTACAGGATTTTCTTTTGGGTTACGATTATCTCATTATCCCCTATCCGATGCACTATTCCTGCTTTACTGCATCCCTCGCTCCCTCACATTGACGAATCAACACAGAAATTGGGTCGATATGAAATACTATGGGTTCTATGACATCTCCTTCTAAATCGAGAAACGTTTCGATGGAAGCGACAGGAATTTCTATTGGGATACGACTATCTTTTGTCCGATGCACTATTCCTTCGCTACCGCATCCCTCGCTCCCTCATATTGACTAATTAACACAGAAATTGGGTCGCTATGAATTACTATGGGTTCTATGACATCTCCTTCTAAATCAAGTAACGTTTCTATCGAAACTACAGGATTTTCTTTTGGGATACGAGTATCTCCTCTCCGAAGCACAATTCCTTCTTTACTGCACCCTTCGCTCCCTCACATTGACGAATTAAAACAGAAATAGCGTCGCTATTAATTACTATGGGTTCTATGACATCTCCTTCTTAATCGAGTAACGTTTCTATGGAAGCTACTGGGTTTCTATTAGGGATACATCTACTTACCGATGCACTATTCCTTCTATACTGCATCCCTCGCTCCCTCACATTGACGAATTGACACAGAAATGGCGTCGCTATGAAATACTATGAGTTCTATGACAACGTCTTCTAAATCGAGTAACGTTTCTATGGAAACGACCTCATTTTCTTTTGGGATACGACTATCTCCTATCCGATGCACTATTCCTACTTTACTGCATCCCTCGTTCCTTCACATTGACGAATTAACACAGAAATTGCGTCGTTGTGAATTACTATGGGTTCTATGACATCTAATTGCAAATCGAGTAACGCTTGTATGGAAACTACAGGATTTTCTATTGGGTTACGATTATCTCATTATCTCCTATCCGATGCACTATTCCTTCTTTACTGCATCCCTCGCTCCCTCATTTTGACGTATTAACACAGAAAGAGCGTCGCTATGAATAACTATGGGTTCTATGACATCTCCCTCTTAATCGAGTAACGTTTCTATGGAAACTACAGGATTTCCGTTTGGGATACGAGTATCTACTTACCAATGCACTATTCCTTCTTTACTGCATCACTCGCTCCCTCACATTGACGAATTAACACAGAAATGGCGTCCCTATGAAATACTATGCGTTCTATGACATCTTCTTCTAAATCGAGTAACGTTTCTATGGAAACGACAGGATTTTCTTTTGGGATACGACTATCTCCCTTCCGATGCACTATTCCTTCGTTACTGCATCTTTTGCTATTTCACATTGACGAAGTATCACAGATATCGCGGGGCTAAGAAATACTATGGGTTCTTTGACTTCTCCATTTAAATCTAGTGACGTGTCTATGGAAACGAAAGGACTTTCTTTTGGGATGCGACTATCTCCTTTGCGATGCACTATTCCTTCTTTACTGAATCACTCGCCCCCACACATTCACGAATTAACACAGAAATTGCGTCGCTATGAAATACTATGGGTTCTATGAGATCTCCTCCTACAACGAGAAACGTTTCTTTGGTAACGACAGGATTTTCATGGGGATACGAGTATCTCCTTTCCGATGCACTATTCCTTCATTACTGCATCCCTCGCTCCCCCACATTGACGAAATGACACAGAATTTGCGTCGCTATGAGAAACTATAGGTTGTATGACATCTCCTTCGAAATCGAGTAACGTTTCTATGGAAAATACTTGATTTTCTTTTGGGTTACGAGTATCTCCATTCCGATGCACCATTCCTTCTTTACTGCACCCCTTGCTCCCTCACATTGACGAATTATCACAAAAATTGCGTCGCTATAAAATACCATGGGCTCTATGACATCTCCTTCTAAATCGAGTAACGTTTCCAAGGAAACGACAGGATTTTCATTTGGGATACGAGTATCTCCTCTCCGATACACAATTCCTTCTTAACTGCATCCCTCCTTCCCTCACATTGACGAATTAACACAGAAATTGCGTCGGTATGATATACTATGGGCTCTATGACATGTCTTTCTAGATCGAGTAACGTTTCTATGGAAGCGACAAAATTTTCTTTTGTGATACCTCTAATCGTTTCCGATTCACTATTCCTTCTTTTCTGCATCCCTCGCTCCCTCACATTGACGAGTTAACACAGAAATTGCGTCGCTATGATATACTATGTTATCTATGACATCACCTTCTAAATCGAGAAACGTATCGATGGAAACGACTGATATTTTCTTCTGGGATACGACTATCTCGGTTCCGATGCACTCTTCCTTCTTTACTGCATCATTCGTTCCCTCACATTGACGAATTAACACAGTAATTGCGTCGCTGTGAATGACTATGGGTTCTATGACATCTACTTGTAAATCGAGTAACGTTTGTATGGAATCTACAGGATTTTCTTTTGGGTTACGATTATCTCATTTTCTCCTAACCGATGCCCTAATCCTTCTTTACTGCATCCCTCGCTCCCTCATATTGAAGAATTAACACACAAATGTCGTCGCCTTGAAATACTATGGTTTCTATGACATCTTCTTCTCAATCGAGTAACGTTTCTATGGAAACGACAGGATTTTCTTTTGGGATACGAGTATCTCCTTTCCGATGCCCTATTCCTTCTTTACTGCATCCCTCGCTCTCTCACTTTTACGAACTATAACAGCAATTGCGTCGCTTTTAAATATTATGGGTTCTATGACTTCTCCTTCTAAATCGAGTAACGTTTCTATGGATACGACAGGATTTTCTTTTGGGACACGACTATCTCGTTTCCGATGCACTCTTCCTTTTTCACTGCATCCCTCGCTCCCTCACATTGACGAATTTATACAGAAATTGTGACGCTATGAAATACCATGGGTTCTATGACATCTCCTTCACAATCGAGTAACGTTTCTATGGAAACGACAGGATTTTCTTTTGGGAAACGAGTATCTCTTTTCCGATGCACTATGCCTTCTTTACTGCATCCCTCGCTCCCTCACATTGACGAATTAACTCAGAAATTGTGTTGCTATGATATACTATGACATCTCATTCTAAATCGAGTAACGTTTCTATGGAATCGACAGGATTTTCTTTTGGGATACGACTATCTCCTTTCCGATGCCCTATTCCTACTTTACTGCATCCCTCGCTCCCTCACATTGACGAATTAACACAGAAACTGCGTCGCTATTAAATACTATGGGTTCTATGACATTTCCTTCTTTTGGGGTACGACTAACTCCTTTCCGATGCACTATTCCTTCTTTACTGCATAACTCGCTCCCCCACATTGACGAATTAACTCAGAAATTGCGTCACTATGAAATACAATGGGTTCAATGACATCTCCTTCTAAATCGTGTAACGTTTCTATAAAAAGGACAGGATTTTTTTTTTTTTTTGGGGGGGGGGCGGGATATGAGTATCTCCTATCCGATGCACAATTCATTCTTTACTGCATCCCTCGCTCCCTCACATTGATGAATTGACACTGAAATTGCGGGGCTATGAAATACTATGGGTTCTATGACTTCTCCATCTAAAACGATTAACGTTTCTATGGAAACGACAGGATTTTCTTTTGGGATACGAGTATCTCCGTTCCGATGCACTATTCCTTCATTACTGCTTCGCTCGCTCCCTCACATTGTCGAATTAACACAGAAAGTGCGTAGGTATGAAATACTATGGGATCTATGACATCTGCCTCTAAATCGACTAACGTCTCCATGGATATGAGAGGACTTTCTTTTGGGATACGAGTATCTCCTTTCCGTGCACTATTCCTTCAATACTGCATCCCTCGCTCCTCCCATTAACGTAATAACACGGAAATGGCGTCGCTATGAAATACTATGTGTTCTATGACATTTCCTTCTAAATCGAGTAACATTTCTGTGGAAACGACAGGATTTTCTTTTGGGATACGACTGTTTCCTTTCCGATGAACTATTCCTTCTTTACTACATCCCTCGCTCACTCACATTGACGAATTAACTCAGAAATTGCGTCACTATGAAATACTATGGGTTCAATGACATCTCCTTCTAAATCGTGTAACGTTTCTATAAAAAGGACAGGATTTTTTTTTTTTGGGGGGGGGGGGGGGCGGGATATGAGTATCTCCTATCCGAGGCACAATTCATTCTTTACTGCATCCCTCGCTTCCTCATATTGACGAACTAATACAGAAATTGCTTCGCTATGAATTACTATGTGTTCTATGACATCTTCTTCTAAATCGAGTAACGTTTCTATGGATAGGATAGGATTTTCTTTTGGGATACGAGTATCTCCTTTCCGATGCACTATAATTTCTTTACTGGATCCCTTGCTCTCTCTCATTGATGAATTAACACAGAAAAGGCGTCGCTATGAAATACTATGTGTTCTATGACATCTTCTTCTAAATCGGGTAACGTTTCTATGGATACGACATGATTTTCTTTTGGGATACGAGTATCTCCTCCCCAATGCTCTATTCCTTCTATACTGCATCCCTCGCTCTCTTACATTGACGAATTAACACAGAAATTGCGTCGCTATGAAATACTATGGGTTCTAAGACAGCTCCATCTAAATCAAGAAACATTTCGATTGAAACGACAGGATTGTCGTTTGGGATACGATTATCTCCTTTCCGATGCACTCTACCTTCTTTTGCTGCATCCCTCGCTTCCTCACATTGACGAATTGACACATACAGTTCGTCGCTATGAATTACTATGTGTTCTATGCCATCTCCTTCTAAATCGAGTAATGTTTCTATGGAAACTACAGGAAGCGAGGATCACCTTTCCGATGCACTATTCCTTCATTACTGCATTTCTCGCTCCCTCACATTGACGAATTAACACAGAAATTGCGACGCTACGAAATACTATGACATTTCCTTCTAAATCGAGTAACGTTTCTATGGTATCGAAACGATTTTCTTTTGGGATACGACTGTCTCCTTTCCGATACACTATTCCATCGTTACTGCGTCCCTCCCTCCCTCACAATGACGAGTTAACGCAGATAATGCGGGTATATGAAATACTATGGGTTCTAAGACTTCTCCTTCTAAATCGAGTTACATTTCTATGGATTCGACAGGATTTTCTTTTGGGATACGAGTATCTTCTTTGCGATGCACTATTTCTTCTTTACTGCATCCCTCGCCCCCTCACACGAATTGGCACAGAAATTGCGGGGCTATGAGATACTATTTGTTCTATGACTTCTCCATCTAAATCGAGTAACGTTTCTATGGAAAGACAAGATTTTCTTTGGGATACGACTTTCTCCTTTCCGATGCACTGTTCCTTCTTTACTGCATCCCTCGCTCCCTCAAATTGACGAATTAACACAGAAATTGCGTCGCTATGAATTACTACGGATTCTATGACATAACTTTCTAAATCAAGCAACGTGTCTATGGAAAATACAGGATTTTCTTTTAGGATATGAGTATCTCCTTTCCGATGCACTATTCCTCCTTTACTGCATCCCTCGATCCGTCACATTGTCGAATTAACACAGAAATTGCGACTCAAAGAAATACATGGGTTCTATGACACCTCCTTCTAAATAGAGTAACGTTTCTATGGAAAGGGCAAGAGTTTCCTTTGGCATACGGGCGCCCCCTTTTCGATACACTATTCCTTCTTTACTGCATCCCCCGCTCCCTCACATTGACGAATTAACAGAGAAATTGCGTCGCTATGAAATACTATGGTTTCTATAACATCTCCTTCTAAATCGAGTAACGTTTCGATGGAACGACAGAATTTTCTTTTATGATACGGCTATCTCCTTTCCGATGCACTATTCCTTCTTTACTGCATCCCTCGCTCCCTCACATTGACGAATTAACACAGAAATTGCGTCGCTGTGAATTACTATGGGTTCCATGACATCTACTTGTAATTCGAGTAACGTTTGTATGGAAACTACAGGTTTTTCTGTTGGGTTACGATTATCTCATTATCTCCTATCCGATGCACTATTCCTTCTTTACTGCATCCCTCGCTCCCTCACATTGACGAATTAACACAGAAATTGCGTCGCAATGAATTACTATGGGTTCTATAACATCTCCTTCAACGACGAGTAACGTTTCTATGGAAACGACAGGATTTTCCTTGGGGATACAAGTATCTCCTTTCCGATGCACTATTCCTTCATTACTGCATCCTTCGCTCCCCCACATTGAAGAAATAACACAGAAATTGCGTCGCTGTGAGATACTGTAGGATGTATGACATCACCTTCTAAATCGAGTATCGTTTCTATGGAAAATACAAGATTTTCTTTTGGGTTACGAGTATCTCCTTTCCGATGCACTATTCCCACTTTACTACACCAATCGCTCCCTCACATTGACAAATTAACACATAAATTGGGTCGCTATGTAATACTAGGGGTTCTATGACATCTTTTTCTAAATCGAGTAACGTTTCTATGGAAACGACAGGATTTTATTTTGGGATACGTCTATCTCCCTTCCGATGCAATATTCCTTCTTCACTGCATCCCTCGCTCCCACACATCGACGAATTAACACAGAAATTGCGTCGCTATGAAATACTATGGGTTCTATGACATCTCCTTCAACAACGAGTAACGTTTCAATGGAAACGAACGGATTTTCCTTGGGGATACGAGTATCTACTTTCCGATGCACCATTCCTTCACTACTGCACCCCTCGCTCCCTCACATTGACTAATTAACACAAAAATTGGGTCGCTATGAAATACCACGGGCTCTATGACATCTCCTACTAAATCGAGAAACGTTTCTTTGGAAACGGCCGGATTTTCTTTTGGGATACGAGTATCTCTTTCCCGATGCACTATTCCTTCCTTACTGCATCCCACGCTCCCTCACATTGACGAATTAACACAGAGATTGCGTCGCCTTGAATTACTATGGATTCTATGACATCTACTTGTAAATCGAGTATCGTTTGTGTGGAGACTACAGGATTTTCTTTTGGGTTACGATAATCTCATTACCTCCTATCCGATGCACTATTCCTTCTTTACTGCATCCCTCGCTCCCTCACATTGACGAATTAACACAGAAATTGCGTCGCAACGTAATACTATGGGTTCTATGACATCTCCTTCAAAATCGAGAAACGTTTCGTAGGAATGACCGGATTTTCTTATGGTATACGACTATCTCCTTTCCGATGCACTCTTACTTCATTACTGCAACCCTCGCTCCCTCACATTGACGAATTAACACAGAAATTGCGTCGGTATGAATTACTATAGGTTCTACGACATCTCGTTCTAAATCGAGTAACGATTCTATCGATACTAAAGGATTTTCTTTTGGGATACGAGTATCTCCATTCCGATGCACTATTCCTTCTTTACTGCATCCCTTGCTCCATCACATAGACGAATTAACACAGAAATTGCGTCGCTATATTATACTATGGGTTCTATGACATCTCCTTCTAAATCGAGTTACGTATCAATGGAAACGAAAGGATTTTCTTTTGGGATTCGACTACCTCCTATCCGATGCACTATTCCTTCTTAACTGCATCCCTCGCTCCCACACATTGACGAAATAACAAAGAAATTGCGTCGCTATGAAATACTATGAGTTCTATGACTTGTCCTCCTAAATCGTGTGACGTTCAATGGAAGCGACAGGATTTTCTTTTGGGATACGAGTATCTCCTATCCGATGCGCTATTCCTTCATTACTGCATCCCTCGCTCCCTCACAATGCCGCATTAGCACAGAAATTGCGTCGTTATAAAATACTAAGTGTTCTATGACCTCTCCTTCTAAATCGAGTAACGTTTCTATGCAAACGACAGTATCTTGTTTTGGTATACGACTATCTCCTTTCCGATGCACTATTCCATCTTTACTGCATCCCTCCTTCCCTCACATTGACGAATTAACACAGCAATTGCGTCGCTATGAAATACTATGAGTTCTATGACATCTCTTTCTAGATCGCGTAACGTTTCTATGGAAACGACAGGAATTTCTTTTGGGATACGACTATCTTTTGTCCGATGCAATATTCTTTCGCTACTGCATCCCTCGCTCCCTCATATTGACGAATTAACACAGAAATTGGGTCGCTATGAATTACTATGGGTTCTATGACATCTCCTTCTAAATCGAGTAACGTTTCTATCGAAACTACAGGATTTTCTTTTGGGATACGAGTATCTCCTCTCCGAAGCACAATTCCTTCTTTACTGCACCCTTCGCTCCCTCACATTGTTGAATTAACACAGAAATTGCGTCGCTATGAAATACTATTGGTTCTATGACATCACCTTCTGAATCGAGAAACGTGTCGATGGAAACGACTGGATTTTCTTGAAGGATACGACTATCTCGTTTCCGATGCACTCTTCAGTTTTTACTGTATCCCTCGTTCCTTCACATTGACGAATTAACACCGAAATTGCGTCGCTGTGAATTACTATGGATTCTATGACATCTAATTGCAAATCGAGTAACGCTTGTATGGAAACTACCGGATTTCCGTTTGGGATACGAGTATCTACTTACCAATGCACTATTCCTTCTTTACTGCATCCCTCGCTCCCTCACATTGACGAATTAACAGAGAATTGGCGTCGCTATGAAATACTATGGGTTCTATGACATCATCTTCTAAATCGAGTAACGTTTCTATGGAAACGACAGGATTTTCCTTGGGGATACGAGTATCTCCTTTCCGACGCACTATTACTTCATTACTGCATCCCTCGCTCCCTCACATTGACGAATTAACACAGAAATTGTGTCCCTATGAATTACTATGTGTTCTATAACATCTCCTTCTAAATCGAGAAACGTTTCGATGGAAACGACAGGATTTTAGTTTGGGATACGACTATCTTTTTTCCGATGCACTATTCCTTCCTTACTGCATCCCTCGCTCCCTCATATTGACGAATTAACACAGAAATAGCGTCGCTATGAATTACTATGGGTTCGATGACATCTCCTTCTTAATCGAGTAACGTTTCTATGGAAACTACTGGGTTTCCGTTTGGGATACGGGTATCTACTTACCGATGAACTATTCCTTCTTTACTGCATCCCTCGCTCCCTCACATTGACGAATTGACACAGAAATGGCGTCGCTATGAAATACTATGAGTTCTATGACAACTTCTTCTAAATCGAGTAACGATTCTATGGAAACGCCCTCATTTTCTTTTGGGATACGGCTATCTCCTATCCGATGCACTATTCCTACTTTACTGCATCCCTCGCTCCCTCACATTGTCGAATTAACACAGAAATTGCGTTGATATAAAATACATTGGGTTCTATGACATCACCTTCTAAATCGAGAAAAGTTTCGACGGAACGACAGGATTTTCATTTGGGATACGACTATCTCCTTTCCGATGCACTATTCCATCTTTACTGCATCCCTCCCTCCCTCACATTGACGAATTAACACAGAAATTGCGTCGAGATGAAATACTATGGGTTGTATGACATGTCGTTCTAAATCGAGTAACGTTTCTATAGAAACTACAGGATTTTCTTTTGGGACACGAGTATCTCCTTTCCGATGCACTATTCCTTCTTTACAGCATCCCTCGCTCCCTCACATTGACGAATTTTCAAAGAAATGGCGTCGCTATGAAATACCATTTGTTCTATGACTTCTCCTCCTAAATCGTGTGAAGTTTCTATGGAAGCGACAGGATTTTCATTTGGGATACGACTATCTCCTTTCCGATGCACTATTCCTTCTTTTCTGCATCCCTCGCTCCCTCACATTGACGAATTAACACACAAAATGGCACCGTTATGAAATACTATAGGATCTATGATATCTTCTCCAACAACGAGAAACATTTCTATGGTAACGACAGGATTTTCCTTGGGGATACGAGTATCTCCTTTCCGATGCAGTAATCCTTCTTTACTGCAGCCCTCGCTCCCTCTCATTGACGAATTAACTCAGAAATTGATCGCTACCATATACTATGGGTTCCATGAAATCCCCTTCTAAATCGAGTAACGTTACAATGAAAACGACAGGAATTTGTTTTAAGATTCGAGTATCTCCATTCCGTTGCACCATTCCAACTTTACTGCATCCCTCGCTCCCTCACATTGACGAATTACCACAGAATTTCTTCGCTATGAAAAACTAAGGGTTCTATGTCTCCCCCTGCTAAATCGCGTTACGTTTCTATGGAAACTAGAGGATTTTCTTTTGGGATACGAGTATCGCCTTTCCGATGAACTATTCCATCTTTACTGCATCCCTCCCTCCCTCACATTGACGAATGAACACAGAAATTGCGTCGCTAAGAGATACTATGAGATCTATGACTTCTCCTTCTGAATCGAGTAACCTCTCTATGGAAACGACATTATTTTCTTTTGGGATACGACTATCTCCTTTCCGATGCACTATTACCTCATTACTGCATCCCTCGCTCCGTCACATTGATGAATTAACACAGAAATTGGGTTGCTATGAAATAGTATGGGTTCCATGACATCTCCTTCCAACTTGAGTAACGTTTCTATGGAAACGACAGGATTTCCTTTTAGGATGCGACTATCTCCATTCCGATGCACTATTCTTTCTTTTCTGCATCCCTCGCTCCCTCACATTGACGAATTAACACAGATATTGATCGCTATGAAAAACTATGGGTTCTATGAGTTCTCCTTCTAAATCGAGTAACATTCCTATGGAAACGAAAGGATTTTCTTTTGGGATACGAGTATTTCCTTTCCGATGCACTATTCGTTCTTTACTGCAGCCCTCGCTCCCTCACATTGACGAATGAACACAGATATTGCGTTGCTACGATATACTATGGGTACTATGATTTCTCCTTCCACCTCGAGTAACGTTTCTATGGAAACAACAGGATTTTCTTTTCGGATACGTCTATCTCCTTTCCGATGATCTTTTCCTTCTTTACTGCATCCCTCGCTCCGTCACATTGATGAATTAACACAGAAATTGGGTTGCTATGAAATAGTATGGGTTCCATGACATCTCCTTCCAACTTGAGTAACGTTTCTATGGAAACGACAGGATTTCCTTTTGGGATGCGAGTATCTCATTTACGATGCACTATTCCTTCTTTACTGCATGCATCGCTCCCTCACACTGACGAATTACCACAGAAATAGCGTCGCCATGAAATACTAAGGGTTCTATGACTTCTCCTTCTAAATCGAGTAACGTATCTAAGGAAACGACAGGATTTTCTTTTGGGATACGAGTATCTCCTTTCCGATGCACTATTCCTTCTTTACTGCATCCCTCGCTCCCTCACATTGACGATTTAACACAGATATTGCGTCGCTATGAAATACTATGTGTTCTATGACTTCTCCTTCTAAATCGAGTAACGTATCTATGCAAACGACAGGAATTTCTTTTGGGATACGAGTATCTCCTTTCCGATGCACTATTTCTACCTCACTGCATCCCTCGTTCCGTTACATTGACGAATGAAAACAGAAATTGCGTCGCTATGAAATACTATGGATTCTATGACTTCACCTTCTAAATATAGTAACATTTCTATGGAAACGACATGATTTTCTTTTTGGATATGAGTATCTCCTTTCCGATGCACTATTCCTTCTTTACTGCATTCCTCGCTCCCTCACATTGGCGATTTAACACAGGTATTGCGTCGCTATGTAATACTATGTGTTCTATGACTTCTCCTTCAAAATCGAGTAGCGTTTGTGTTGAAATGACAGGAATTTCTTTTGGGATTCAAGTATCTCCTTTCTGATGCACTATTCCAACTCTACTGCATCCCTCGCTCCCACACATTCACGAATTAACACAGAATTTGCTTCGCAATGATAAACTATCGGTTCTATGACTTCTCTCTCCAAATCAAGTAACATTTCTATGGAAACGAGCGGATTTTCTTTTGGGGTACGAGTATCTCCTTTCAGATGCACTATTTCTTCTTTACTGCATCCCTCGCTTCCTCACACTGACGAATTAACACAGATATTGCGTTGTTATGACATACTATGGGTTCTATGTCATCTCCTTCTAAATTGAGTAACGTTTCTACGGAAAAGACAGGATTTTCATTTGGGATACGAGTATCTCCTTTCCGATGCACTATTCCTTCTTTACTGCATCCCTCGCTCCCTCACATTGACGAATTAACACAGAAATTTCGTCGCTATGAAATACAATGGGATCTATGACTTCTCCTTTTAAATCGAGTAGCGATTCTATGGAAACGACAGTTTCATATTTTCGGATACGACAATCTCCTTTCCGATGCATTATCCCTTCTTTACGGCATTCGTCGCTCCCTCACATTGACAAATTAACACAGAAATTGGTCGCTATTAAAGTACTATGGGTTCGACGTCTCTCCTTCTAAATGGAGTAACGTTTCTATGGAAACGACAGGATTTTCTTTTGGGATACCAGTAACTCCTTTACGATGCACTATTCCTTCTTTACTGCATCCCTCGCTCCATCACATTGTCGAATTCACACTGAAATTGCGTCGCTATGAAATACTATGGATTCTAGGATTTATCCTTCTATAAAGAGTAACGTTTCTATGGAAACGTCAGGATTTTCTTTTGGGATACGAGTATTACCTTTCTGATGCACTACTCCTTCTTTACTGCATCCCTCGCTCCCGCATATTGACGTTTTTGCACAGATATTGCGTGGCTATGAAATACTATGTGGTCTATGACTTCTCCTTCTACATCGAGTAACGTTTCTATGGAAACGACAGGATTTTCTTTTGGGATACGACTATCTCCTTTCCGATGCACTATTCCTTCTTTACTGCATCCCTCGCTGTCTCACACTGACGAATCACCACAAAAATTGCGTCGCTATGAAATACTATCACTTCTATGGCTTCTCCTTCTAAATCGAGTGACGTTTCTATGGAAACGTCAGGATTTTCTTTTGGTATACGAGTATCTCCTTTCCAATGCACTACTCCTTCTTTATTGCATCCCTCGCTCCCGCACATTGACGTTTTTGCACAGATATTGCTTCGCAATGAAATACTGTGGGTTCTATGACTTCACCTTCTAAATGTAGTATCATGTCTATGGAAACGACAGGAATTTCATTTGGGATAGGAGTCTCTTCTTTCCGATGCTCTATTCCTTCTTTTCTGCATCCCTCGCTCCCTCAAATTGAAGAATTAACACTGAAACTGATCGCTTTGATATACTATGGGTTCTATGTTCACTCCTTCTAAATCGAGTAACGTTTCTATGGTAACGACAGAAGTTTCTTTTGGAATACGAGTATTTCCTTTCCGATGCACTATTTGTTCTTTACTGCATCAGTCGCTCCCTCACATTGACGAATGAAAACAGAAATTGCGTTTATATGAAATACTATGGGTTCTGTGACAACTCCTTCCAACTCGAGTGACGTTTCTATGGAAACGACAGGATTTTCTTTTGGGATACGACTATCTCCTTTCCGATGCACTATTCCTTCTTTTCTGCATCCCTCGCTCCCTCACATTGACGAATGAACTCAGAAATTGCGTTGCTATGATATACTATGAGTTCTATGACATCTCCTTCCAACTCGAGAAACGTTTCCATGGAAACTTCTGGATATTCTTTCGGGATACGAGTATCTCCTTTCCGATGCACTATTCCGTCTTTACTGCATCCCACGCTCCCGCACATTGACGATTTAACACAGATATTGCGTCGCTATGAAATACTATGTGTTATATGACTTCTCATTCTAAATCGTGTAACGTTTCTATGGAAACGACAGGATTTTCTTTTGGGATACGAGTATCTCCTTTCCGATGCACTATTTCTTCCTCACTGCATCCCTCGTTCCGTTACATTGACGAATTAACAGAGAAATTGCGTCACTATGAAATACAATGGGATCTATGACTTCACCTTCTAAATAAGGTAACATTTCTATGGAAACGACAGGATTTTCTTTTGGGATACGGATCTCTCCATTCCGATGCTCTATTACATCTTTTCTGCATCCCTCGCTCCCTCAAATTGACGAATTAACACAGAAATTGATCGCTATGAAATACTATGGGTTCTATGGCTTCTCCTTCTAAACCTAGTAACGTTTCTATGGAAACGACAGGATTTTCTTTTAAGATACGAGTATCTCCTTTCCGATGCACTATTCCTTATTTACTGCATCCCTCGCTCTTTCACGTTGACGAATTAACACAGAAATTGATCGCTATGAAATGCTATGGGTTCTATGACTTCTCCTTCTAAATCGAGTAACATTTCTATGGAAACGAAAGGTTTTTCTTTTGGGATACGAGTATTTCCTTTCCGATGTACTATTCGTTCTTTACTGTATCCCTCGCTCCCTCACATTGACGAATGAACACAGAAATTGCATTGCTATGATATACTATGGGTTCTATGACATCTCCTTCCAACTCGAGTAACGTTTCCATGGAAACTTCAGGATATTCTTTTGGGATACGAGTATCTCCTTTCCGATACACTATTCCCTCTTTACTGCATCCCACGCTCCCGCACATTGACGATTTAACACAGATATTGCGTGCTATGAAATACTATGTGTTATATGACTTCTCATTCTAAATCGAGTAACGTTTCTATGGAAACGACAGGATTTTCTTTTGGGATACGAGTATCTCCTTTCCGATGCACTATTTCTTCCTCACTGCATCCCTCATTCCGTTACATTGACGAATTAACAGAGAAATTTCGTCACTATGAAATACAATGGGATCTATGACTTCACCTTCTAAATAAGGTAACATTTCTATGGAAACGACAGGATTTTCTTTTGGGATACGGGTCTTTCCATTCCGATGCTCTATTACATCTTTTCTGCATCCCTCGCTCCCTCAAATTGACGAATTAACACAGAAATTGATCGCTATGAAAAACTATGGGTTCTATGGCTTCTCCTTCTAAACCTAGTAACGTTTCTATGGAAACGACAGGATTTTCTTTTAAGATACGAGTATCTCCTTTCCGATGCACATTTCCTTCTCTACTGCATCGCTCGCTCCATCACGTTGACGAATTAGCACAGAGATTGCGTCGCTATGAAATACTATGGGATCTATGACTTCTCCTTCTAAATCGAGTATCGTTTCTATGCAAACGATTCGATTTTCTTTTGGGATACGAGTATCTCCTATCCGATGCACTATTCCTTCTTTACTGCATCCCTCACTCCCTCCCATTGAGGAATTAACACAGAAATTGCTTCACTTTGAAATACAATGGGTTTTAAGACTTCTCTTTCTAAATCGAGTAACGTTTCTATAGAAACGACAGGATTTTCTTTTGGGATACGAGTATCTCTTTTCCGATGCACTATTCTTTCTATACTGCATCCCTCGCTCTGTCACATTGACGATTTAACACAGAAATTGCGTCGCTATGAAATACTCTGGGTTCTATGACTTTTTCTTCTAAATAATGTAACGTTCCTATGGAAACGACAGGATTTTCATTTGGGATGCGAGTATTTCCTTTCCGATGCACTATTCGTTCTTTACTGCATCACTCGCTCCCTCACATTGACGGATGAACACAGAAACTGAGTTTATACAATATACTATGGGTTCTATGACAACTCCTTCCAACTCAAGTGACGTTTCTATGGAAACAACTGGATTTTCTTTTAGGATACAAGTATCTCCTTTCCGATGCACTATTTCATCTTTACTGCATACCTCGCTGTCTCACATTGACAAATCAACACAAAAATTGCGTCGCTATGAAATACAATGGGCTCTGTGACTTCTCCTTTTAAATCGAGTAACTTTTCTATGGAAACGACAGGATCTTCTTTTGGGATATGAGTGTCTCATTTCCGATGCACTATTCCTTCTTTACTGCATCCCTCGCTCCCTCACACTGGCGAATTAACACAGAAATTGTGTCGCTATGAAATACTATCAGTTCTATGGCTTCTCCTTCTAAATCGAGTAACGTTTCTATGGAAACGACAGGATTTTCTTTTGGGATACGAGTATCTCCTTTCCGATGCACTATTCCTTCTTTACTGCATCACTCGCTCCCTCACATTGACGAATTAACACAGATATTGCGTCGCTATGAAATACTATGTGTTCTATGACTTCACCTCCTAAATATGGTAGCATTTATATGGAAACGACAGGATTTTCTTTTGGGATACGAGAATCCCATCTCCGATGCACTATTCCTTCTTTAATGCATCCCTCGCTCCTTCCCATTGACGAATTAACACAGAAATTGATCGCTATGAAATACTATGGGTTCTATGACTTCCCCTTCTAAATCGAGTAACGATTCTATGGAAACGACAGGATTTTCTTTTGGGATACGAGTATCTCCTTTCCGATGCACTATTCCGTCTTTACTGCATCACTCGCTCCCTCACATTGACGAATGAACACAGAAATTGCGTTGCTATGATATAATATGGGTTCTATGACATCTCCTTCCAACTCGAGTAACGTTTCCATGGAAACTTCAGGATATTCTTTTGGGATACGAGTATCTCCTTTCCGATACACTATTCCCTCTTTACTGCATCCCACGGTCCCGCACATTGACAATTTAACACAGATATAGCGTCGCTATGAAATACTATGTGTTATATGACTTCTCATTCTAAATCGAGTAACGTTTCTATGGAAACGACAGGACTTTCTTTTGGGATACGAGTATCTCCTTTCCGATGCACTATTTCTTCCTCACTGCATCCCTCGTTCCGTTACATTGACGAATTAACAGAGAAATTTCGTCACTATGAAATACAATGGGATCTATGATTTCACCTTGTAAATAAGGTAACATTTCTATGGAAACGACAGGATTTTCTTTTGGGATACGGGTCTCTCCATTCCGATGCTCTATTACATCTTTTCTGCATCCCTCGCTCCCTCAAATTGACGAATTAACACAGAAATTGATCGCTATCAAATACTATGGGTTCTATGACTTCTCCTTCTAAATCGAGTAACGATTCTATGGAAACGACAGGATCTCCTTTTGGGATACGAGTATCTCCTTTCCGATGCACAATTCCTTCTCTACTGCATCGCTCGCTCCATCACATTGACGAATTAGCACAGAGATTGCGTCGCTATGAAATACTATGGAATCTATGACTTCTCCTTCAAAATCGAGTATCGTTTCTATGCAAACGATTCGATTTTCTTTTGGGATACGAGTATCTCCTATCCGATGCACTATTCCTTCTTTACTGCATCCCTCACTCCCTCCCATTGAGGAATTAACACAGAAATTGCTTCACTTTGAAATACAATGGGTTTTAAGACTTCTATTTCTAAATCGAGTAACTTTTCTATGGAAACGACAGGATCTTCTTTTGGGATACGAGTGTCTCATTTCCGATGCACTATTCCTTCTGTACTGCATCCCTCGCTCCCTCACACTGGCGAATTAACACAGAAATTGTGTCGCTACGAAATACTATCAGTTCTATGGCTTCTCCTTCTAAATCGAGTAACGTTTCTATGGAAACGACAGGATTTTCTTTTGGGATACGAGTTTCTCCTTTCCGATGCACTATTCCATCTTTACTGCATCCCTCGCTCCCTCACATTGACGAATTAACACAGATATTGCGTCGCTATGAAATACTATGTGTTCTATGACTTCACCTTCTAAATATGGTAACATTTATATGGAAACGACAGGATTTTCTTTTGGGATACGAGGTTCTGCTATCCGATGCACTATTCCTTCTTTACTGCATCCCTCACTCCCTCCTATTGAGGAATTAACACAGAAATTGCTTCACTTTGAAATACAATGGGTTTTAAGACTTCTATTTCTAAATTGAGTAACGTTTCTATGGAAACGACAGGATCTTCTTTTGGGATACGAGTGTCTCATTTCCGATGCACTATTCCTTCTTTACTGCATCCCTCGCTCCCTCACACTGGCGAATTAACACAGAAATTGTGTCGCTATGAAATACTATCAGTTCTATGGCTTCTCCTTCTAAATCGAGTAACGTTTCTATGGAAGCGATAGGATTTTCTTTTGGGATACGAGTTTCTCCTCTCCGATGCACTATTCCTTCTTTACTGGATCCCTCGCTCCCTCCCACTGACGAATTAACACAGAAATTGATCGCTATTAAATACGATGGGTTCTATGAATTCTCCTTCTAAATCGAGTAACGTTTCAATGGAAACGACAGGACTTTCTTTTGTGATACGAGAATCTCTTCTCCGATGGACTATTCCTTCTTTACTGCATCCCTCGCTCCCTAACGTAGTCGAATTAACACAGAAATTGATCGCTATGAATTATTAAGGGTTCTATGACTTCTCCTTCTAAATCGAGAAACGATTCTATGTAAACGACAGGATTCCCTTTTGGGATACGATTATCTCCTTTCCGATGCACATATCCTTCTTTACTGCATCGCTCGCTCCATCACATTGACGAATAACCAGAGACATTGCGTCGCTATGAAATACTATGGGTTCTATGACTCCTCCTTCTAAATCGAGTAACGTTTCTATGGAAACGACTGGATTTTCTTTTGGGATACGAGTATCTCCTATCCGATGCACTATTCCTTCTTTTCTGCATGCCTCGCTCCGTCACATTGACGATTTAACACAGAAATTGCGCCGCTATGAAATACTGTGGGTTCTATGACTTTTCCTTTTAAACAGTGTAACGTTTCTATGGGAACGATAGGTGTTTCTTTTGGGATACGAGTATCTCCTTTCCGATGCACTATTCATTCTTTACTGCATCCGTCGCTCCCTCACATTGACGAATTAACACTGAAATTGATCGCTATGAAATACCATGGGTTCTATGACTACTCCTTCTAAATCGAGTAACGTTTCTATGGAGACGACAGGATTTTCTTTTGAGATAAGAGTATTTCCTTTCCGATGCACTATCCGTTCTTTACTGCATCACTCGCTCCCTCACGTTGACGAATGAACACAGAAATAGCGTTTATATGAAATACAATGGCTTCTATGATAACTCCTTCCAACTCGAGTGACGTTTCTATGGAAACGACAGGATTTTCTTTTCGGATACGACTATCTCCTTTCCGATGCACTATTCCTTCTTTACTGCATCCCTCGCTGTCTCACACTGACGAATCAACACAACAATTGCGTCGCTGTGAAACACAATGGGCTCTGTGACTTCTCCTTCTAAATCGAGTAACATTTCTATGGAAACGACAGGATCTTCTTTTGGGAAACGAGTATTTCATTTCCGATGCACTATTCCTTCTTTACTGCATCCCTCGCTCCCTCACACTGGGGAATTTGCACAGAAATTGCGTCGCTATGAAATACTATCAGTTCTATGGCTTCTCCTTCTATATCGAGTAACGTTTCTATCGAAACGAGAGGATTTTCTTTTGGGATACGAGTATCTCCTTTCCGATGCACTATTCCTTCTTTACTGCATCACTCGCTCCCTCACATTGACGAATTAACACAGAAATTGCGTCGTTATGAAATACTATGGGTTCTAAGACTTCTCCTTCTATAAAGAGTAACGTTTCTATGGAAACGTCAGGATTTTCTTTTGGGTTACGAGTATCTCCTTTCCGATGCATTATTCCTTCTTCACTGCATCCGTCGCTCCCTCACATTGACGATTTAACACAGATATTGCGCCGCTATGAAATTCTATGTGTTCTATGACTTCTCCTTCTAAATCGAGTAACGTTTCTATGGAAACGAGAGGATTTTTTTTTTGGGATACGAGTATCTCCTTGCCGATGCACTATTTCTTCCTCACTGCATCCCTCGTTCCGTTACATTGATGAATTAACACTGAAATTGCGTGGCTATGAAATACTATGGGTTCTATGACAACACCTTCTAAATTTAGTAACATTTCAATGGAATCGACAGGATTTTCTTTTGGGATACGAGTCTCTCCTTTCCGATGCTCTGTTCCTTCTTTTCTGCATCCCTGGCTCCCTCAGATTGACGAATTAACACTGAAATTGATCGCTATGATATACAATGGGTTCTATGTCTTCTCCTTCTAAATCGAGTAACGTTTCTATGGTAACGACAGAAATTTCTTTTGGGATACGAGTATTTCCTTTCCGATGCACTATTCGTTCTTTACTGCATCCCTCGCTGTCTCACACTGACGAATCAACACAAAAATTACGTCGCTATGAAATACTATCAGTTCTATGGCTTCTCCTTCTAAATCGAGTAACGTTTCTATGGAAACGTCAGGATTTTCTTTTGGGATACGAGTATCTCCTTTCCGACGCACTATTCCTCCTTTACTGCATCACTCGCTCCTTCACATTGACGAATTAACACAGAAATTGCGTCGCTATGAAATACTATGGGTTCTAAGACTTCTCCTTCTATAAAGAGTTACGTTTCTATGGAAACGTCAGAATTTTCTTTTGGGATAGGAGTATTTCCTTTCCGTTGCACTATTCCTTCTTTACTGCATCACTCGCTCCCTCACATTGACGAATTAACACAGAAATTGCGTCGCTATGAAATACTATGGCATCTATGACTTCTCCTTCTAAATCGAGTAACATTTCTATGGAAACGAAAGGATTTTCTTTTGGGATACGAGTATTTCCTTTGCGATGCACTATTCGTTCTTTACAGCATCACTCGCTCCCTCACATTGACGAATGAAAACAGAAATTGCGTTTATATGAAATACTATGGGTTCTATGACAACTCCTTCTAAATCGAGTAACGTTTCTATGGAAACGACAGGATTTTCTTTTGGGATACGACTATCTCCTTTCCGATGCACTATTCTTTCTTTACTGCATCCCTCGCTGTCTCACACTGACGAATCAACACAAAAATTGCGTCGCTATGAAATACTATCAGTTCTATGGCTTCTCCTTCTAAATCGAGTAACGTTTCTATGGAAACGTCAGGATTTTCTTTTGGGATACGAGTATCTCCTTTCCGATGCACTACTCCTTCTTTACTGCATCCCTCGCTCCCGCACATTGACGTTTTTACACAGATATTGCTTCGCAATGAAATACTGTGGGTTCTATGAATTCACCTTCTAAATGTAGTATCATTTCTATGGAAACGACAGGATTTTCATTTGGGATTGGAGTCTCTTCTTTCCGATGCTCTATTCCTTCTTTTCTGCATCCCTCGCTCCCTCAAATTGACGAATTAACACTGAAACTGATCGCAATGATATACTATGGGTTCTATGTCCACTCCTTCTAAATCGAGTATCGTTTCTATGCAAACGACTGGATTTTCTTTTGGGATACGATTATCTCCTATCCGATGCACTATTCCTTCTTTACTGCATCCCTCACTCCCTCCCATTGAGGAATTAACACAGAAATGGCGTCACTTTGAAATACAATGGGTTTTATGACTTCTATTTCTAAATCGAGTAACGTTTCTAAGGAAACGACAGGATTTTCTTTTGGGATTCGAGTATCTCCTTTCCGATGCACTATTCTTTCTATACTGCATCCCTCGCTCTGTCACATTGACGATTTAACACAGAAATTGCGTCGCTATGAAATACTATGAGTTTTATGACTTCTCCTTCTAAATCAAGTAACGGTTCTATGGAAACGAAAGGATTTTTCTTTGAGATACGACTAACCCCTTTCCGATGCATTATTCCCTCTTTACTGCATTCCTCGCGCCCTCACATTTAAGAATTAACACAGAAATTGTGTCGCAATGAAATACTATTTGTTCTATGAATCTCCTTCTACAGCGGGTATCGTTTCTATAGAAACAACAGGAATTTCTTTTGGGATACGACTATCTCCTTGCCGATGCACTAATCCTTCTTTACCGCATCCCTCGTTCCCTCACATTGTCGAATTAACACAGAAATTGTGTCGCTATGAAATACTATGTGTTCAATGGCTTCTCCTTCAAAATTGAGTATCGTTTCTATGGAAACGACTGTATTTTCTTTTGGGATACGAGTATCTCCTTTCCGATGCACTATTCCTTCTTTACTGCATCCTTCGCTCCCTCACAATGAAGTATTAACGCAGAAATTATTTCGATGTGAGATACAATGGGTTCGATGACATGTCCTTCTAAATCGAGTAGCGTTTCTATGGAAACGACAGACTTTTTTTTGTGATACGACTATCACCCTTCCGATGCACTATTCCTTCTTTACTGCATCCCTCGCTCCCTCACATTGACGAGGTAACACAGAAATGGCGTCGCTATGATATAATATGGGTTATATGACATTTCCTTCTAAATGGAGTATCACTTCTATGGAAACGACAGGACTTTCATATGGGATACGAGTATCTCCTTTCCGATGCACTATTCCATCTTTACTGCATTCCTCGCGCCCTCACATTGGCGAATTAATACAGAAATTGCGTCGCTATGAAATCCTATGATTTCTATGACTTCTCCCTCTAAATCATGTAACGATTCTATGGAATCGACAGGATTTTCTTTCGGGATACGAGTATCTCATTTCCGATGCACTATTCCTTCTTTACTGCATCCCTCGCCCCCTCACATTGCCGAATTAACACAGAAATAGCGTCGCTATGAGAAACTATGGGTTCTACGACTTCTCATTCTAAATCGAGTAACGTTTCAATGGAAACGACAGGATTTTCTTTTGGGATACTACTGTCTCCTTTCCGATGCACTAATCCGTCTTTACTGCATCCCTTCGCTCCCTCACATTGACAAATTAACACAGAAATTGCGGGGATAGGAAACACTGTCTGTTCTATGGCTTCTCCTTCTAAATCGAGCAAAGTTTCTATGAAAACGACAGGATTTTCTTTTGGGATACAAGTTTTTCTTTTCCGATGCACTATTACTTCTTTACTGCATCCCTCGCACCCTTACATTGACGAATTAACACAGAAATTGCGTCGCTATGAAATACTATGGGTTATATGACATTTCCTTCTAAATGGAGTATCACTTCTATTGGAACGACAGTACTTTCACATGGGATACGAGTATCTTCTTTCCGATGCATTATTCCCTCTTTACTGCATTCCTCGCGCCCTCACATTCAAGAATTAACACAGAAATTGCGTCGCTATGAAATACTATGGGTTCTATGAACCTCCTTCTACAGCGGGTATCTTTTCTATCGAAACGACAGGAATTTCTTTTGGGATACGACTATCTCCTTTCCGATGCACTAATTCTTCTTTACTGCATCCCTCGCTCCCTCACATTGACGAATTAACACAGAAATTGCGTCGCTATGAAATACTATGGGTTCAATGGCTTCTCCTTCAAAATCGAGTAACGTTTCTATGGAAACGACAGGGTTTTCTTTTGGGATACGACTATCTCTTTTACGATGCACTATTCCTTGTTTACTGCATCCCTCACTTCCTCACATTTACGAATCAACACTGAAATTGCGTAGCTAAGAAATTCTATGGGTTCTATGACATCTTCTTCTAAATCGAGTAATGTATCTATGGATACGTCTGTATTTTCTTTTGGGATACGAACATCTCCTTTCTTATCTACTATTCCTTCTTTACTGCATCCCTCGCTCCCTCACATTGAAGTAATAACGCAGAAATTATGTCGCTGTGAGAAACAATGGGTTCTATGACATGTCCTTCTAAATCGAGTAACGTTTCTATGGAAACGAAAAATTTTTTACTTTTTGGGATACGACTATCACCTTTCCGATGCACTATTCCTTCTTTACTGCATCCCTCGCTCCCTCACATTGACGAATTAACACAGAATTTGCGTCGCTATTATATACTATGGGTTCTATGACATCTCCCTCTATATCGAGTAACGTTTCTATGGAAACGACAAGATTTGCTTTTGGGACACGACTGTCTCCTTTCCGCTGCACCATTCCTTCTTTACTGCATCCCTCCCTCCCTCACATTGACGAATTAACACAGAAATTGCATAGCTACGATATACTATGGGTTCTATGACACCTCCCTCTAATGCAATTAACGTTTCTATGGGGAACGACTTAATTTTCTATTGGGATACGACTATCTCCTTTACGAAGCACTATTCCTGCCTTACTGGATCATGCGCTCCCCCACATATACGATTTTACACAGAAATTGCGTCGCTATGAAGTACTATGGGTTCTATGACTTCTCCTTCTAAATCTAGTAACGATTCTGTGGAAACGACAGGATTTTTTTTTTTTTTTGGGATACGAGTATCTCCTTTCCGATGCACTATTCCTTCTATACTGCATCCCTCGACCCCTCACATTGTCGAATTAACACAGAAATTGCGTCGCTATGAAATACTATGTGTTCTATGATTTCTCCTTCTAAATCGAGTTTCGTTTCAATGGAAACGACAGGATTTTTTTTTTTTGGGATACGACTGTCTCCTTTTTCGATGAACAATTCCGTCCTTACTGCATCCCTCGCTCCCTCACATAGACGAATTAACAAAGAAATTTCGGGGCTATGAAATACTACGTGTTCTATGGCTTCTCCTTCTAAATCGAGTAAAGTTTCTATGAAAACCACAGTATTTTCTTTTGGGATACAAGTATTTCTTTTCCGATGCACTATTACTTCTTTACTGCATCCCCCGCACACTCACATTGAAGAAATAACGTAGAAATTGAGTCTCTATGATATACTATGGGTTCTATGACATATCCTTCTAAATCGAGTAACGTTTCTATGGAAACGAAAGGATTTTCTTTTGGGTTACGACTGTCTCCTTTCCGATGCACTATTTCTTCTTTACAGCATCCCTCGCTCCCTCACATTGACGAATTAACACAGAAATTGCGTCACTATGATAACAATGGGTTCTACTACATCTCCTACTAAATCGAGTATCGGTTCTATGGAAACGACAGGATTTTCTTTTGGGATACGACTGTCTCCTTTCCGATGCACTATTCCTTCTTTACTGCATCACTTGCTCCCTCACATTGGCGAATTAATACAGAAATTGCGTCGCTACGTAATACTATGGGTTCTATGACTTATCCATCTAATTCGAGTAACGAGTCTATGGAAACCACAGGATATTCTTTCGGTATACGAGTATCTCCTTTCCGATGCACTATTCCTTGTTTACTGCATCCCTCGCCCCCTCACATAGCCGAATTAACACAGAAATTGCGTTGCTATGAAAAACTATGGGTTCTAGGACTTCTCCTTCTAAATCGAGTAACGTTTCAATGGAAACGAAAGGATTTTCTTTTGGGATACGACTGTCTCCCTTCCGATGCACTATTCCGTTATTGCTGCATCCCTCGCTCCCTCACATTGACGAATTAACACAGAAATTACGGGGCTATTAAATACTATGTGTTCTATGGCTTCTCCTACTAAATCGAGTACAGTTTCTATGGAAACTTCACGATTTTCTTTTCGGATACAAGTATTTCTTTTCCGATGCACTATTACTTCTTTACTGCATCCCTCGCACCCTCACATTGACGAATTAACACATACATTGCGGGGCAATGATATACTATGGGTTCTATGGCTTCTCCTTCTAAATTGACTAAAGTTTGTATGGAAACGACAGGATTCTCTTTTGGGATACATGCTTTTTTTTTTTCGATGCACTATTTCTTCTTTACTGCATACCTCGCTCCCTCACATTGACGAATTAACACAGAAACTGCGATGCTATGATATACTATGGGTTCTATGACCTGTCCTTCGATATCGAGTAACGTTTCTATGGAAACGAGAAGATTTTCTTTTGGGATACGACCGTCTCCTTTCCGATGCAATATTCCTTCTTTACTGCATCCCTCGCACCCTCACATTGAAGAATTAACACAGAAATTGCGTCGCTATGAAATACTATGGGTTCTATGACTTCTCAATCTAAACCGAGTAACGTTTCTATGGAAACGACAGGATTTTCTTTTGGATTACGACTGTCTCCTTTCCGATGAACCATTTCGTCTTTACTGCATCCCTCGCTCCCTCACATTGACGAATTAACACAGATATTGCGTCGCTGTGATATAGTACGGGTTCTATGACCTTTCCTTCGAATTCGAGTAACGTTTCTATGGAGACGAGAAGATTTTCTTTTGGGACACGACCGACTCCTTTCCGATGCACTATTCCTTCTTTACTGCATCCCTCACTCCCTCACATTGACGAATTGACACAGAAATTGCGTCGCTATGAAATACTGTGGGTTCTATGACATTTCTTTCTAAATCGAGAGACGTTTCTGTGGAAACGACAGGATTTTCTTTTGGGATACGACTGTGTCCTCTCCGATGCACTACTCATTCTTTTCTTCATCCCTCGCTCCCTCACATTGACGAATTAACACAGAAATTGTGTCGCTATGAAATACTATGGGTTCTATGAAGTCTCTCTCTAAATCGAGTAACGATTCTATGGAAACGACAGGATTTTCATTTGGGTTACAAGTATTTCTTTTCCGATGCACTATTACTTCCTTACTGCATCCCTCGCACCCTCACATTGACGAACTAACACAGAAATTGCGGGGCTATGAAATACTATGGGTTCTATGACTTCTCCTTCTAAATCGAGTAACGTTTCTATGGAAACGACGGGATATTCTGATGGGTTACGACTGTCTCCTTTCCGATGCACTATTTCTTCTTTACTGCATCCCTCGCTCCCTCACATTGACGTATTAACACAGAAATTGCGTCGCTATGAAATACTATGGGTTCTATAACATCTCCTTCTAAATCGAGTAACGTTTCTATGGGAGCGACAGGATTTTTTTTGGGATACGACTGTGTCCTCTCCGATGGACTATTCCTCCTTTTCTTCATCGCTCGTTCCCTAACATTGACGAATTAACACAAAATTTATGTCGCTATGAAATACTATGGGTTCTATGACTTCTCCTTCTAAATCGAGTGACGTTTCTATGGAGATGACAGGATTTTCTTTTGGGATAGGACTGTCTCCTTTCCGATGCACTATTCCTTCTTTACTGCATCCCTCGCTCCCTCACATTGACGAATTAACACAGAAATTGCGGGGCTATGAAATACTATGGGATCTATCACTTCTCCTTCTAAATCGAGTAACGTTTCTGTGGAAGCGACAGGATAACCTTTGGGATACAAGTATTTCTTTTCCGATGCAATATTCCATCTTTAATGCATCCCTCGCTCCCTCACATTGACGAATTAACCCAGAAACTGCGTCGCTATGAAATACCGTGGGTTCTATGACATCTCTTTCTAAATCGAGAAACGTTTCTGTGGAAGCGACAGGATATTCTTTTGGGATACGACTGTGTCCTCTCCGATGCACTATTCCCTCTTTTCTTCATCCCTCGCTCCCTCACATTGACGAATTAACACAGAAATTGTGTCGCTATGAAATACTATGGGTTCCATGACTTCTCTTTCTAAATCGAGTAACGTTTGTATGGAAACGACAGGATTTTCATTTGGGTTACAAGTATTTCTTTTCCGATTCACTATTACTTCCTTACTGCATCCCTCGCACCCTCACATTGAACAATTAACACAGAAATTGCGTCGCTATGAAATACTATGGGTTCGATGACATATCCTTCTAAATCAATTAACGTTTCTATTGAAACGAATGGATTTTCTTTTGGGTTACGACTGTCTCCTTTCCGATGCACTATTTCCTCTTTACTGCATCCCTCTCTCCCCCTCATTGACGCAATAACACAGAAATTGCGTCGCTATGAAATACCATGTGTTCTATGACTTTTCGTTCTAATTCTAGTAACGATACTATGGAAATGACAGGACTTTCTTATGGGATACGAGTATCTCCTTTCCGATGCACTATTCCTTTTTTAATGAATATCTCGCCCCCTCACATTGACGAATTAACTCAGGAATTGCGTCGCTATGAAATACTATGGGTTCTATGACTTCTCCTTCTACATCAAGTAACGTTTCTATGGAAGCGAGAGAATTTTCTTTTGGTTTACAAGTATTTCTTTTCCGATGCACTATTACTTCTTTACTGCATCCCTCACAAACTCACTGTGAGGAATTAACACAGAAATTGCGTCGCTATGAAATACTATGGGTTCAATGACATATCCTTCTAAATCGAGTAACGTTTCTCTGGAAACGACAGGATTTTCTTTTGGGTTACGACTGTATCCTTTCCGATGCACTATTTCATTTTTACTGCATCCCTCGCTCCCACACATTGACGAATTAACACAGAAATTGCGTCGCTATGATATACTACTGGTTCAATGACCTTTCCTTCGAAATCGAGTAACGTTTCTATGGAAAAGAGAAGATTTTCTTTTGGGATACGACCGTCTCCTTTTCGATGCTCTATTTCTTCTTTACTGCATCCCTCGCTCCCTCACATTGACAAATTAACACAGAAATTGCGTCGCTATGTTATACTATGAGTTCTATTACATCTCCTTCTAAATCGAGTAACGTTTCTATGCAAACGACAGGATTTTCTTTTGGGATACGACTGTCTCCTTTCCGATGCACGATTCCTTATTTACTGCATCCTTCTAACCCTCACTTTGACGAATTAACACAGAATTTGTGTCGCTATGAAATACTGTGGGTTCTATGACATCTCCTTCTAAATCGAGTATCGTTTCCATGTTAGCGTCAGGATTTTCTTTTGGGATACGAATGTCTCCTCTCCGATGCACTATTCCTTCTTTACTTCGTACCTCGCTCCCTCAAACTGACGAATTAACACAGAAATTGCGTCGCTATGAAATACTATGGGTTCTATGACTTCTCCTTCTAAATCGAGTAACGTTTTTCTGGAAACGACAGGATTTGCTTTTGGGTTACGACTGTCTCCTTTCCGATGCACTATTTCTTTTTTACTGCATCCGTCGCTCCCTCACATTGATGAATTAACACAGAAATTGCGTCGCTATGATGTACTATGGGTTCTATGACCTTTCCTTCGAAATCGAGTAACGTTTCTATGGAAACGAGAAGATTTTCTTTTGGGATACAACCGTCTCCTTTCCGCTGCACTATTCCTTCTTTACTGCATTCCTCGCCCCTCACATTGACTGATTAACACAGAAATTGCGTCGCTATGAAATTCTATTGGTTCTATGACTTCTCCTTCTAAATTGAGTAACGTTTCTATGGAAACGACGGGATTTTCGTTTGGGATTAGACTATCTAACCTACGATGCACTATTCCTTCTTTACTTCATCCCTCGCTCCCTCAAACTGACGAATTAACACAGAAATTGCGTCGCTATGAAATACTATGGGTTCTATGACTTCTCCTTCTAAATCGAGTAACGTTTTTCTGGAAACGACAGGATTTGCTTTTGGGTTACGGCTGTCTCCTTTCCGATGCACTATTTCTTTTTTACTGCATCCCTCGCTCCCTCACATTGACGAATTAACACAGAAATTGCGTCGCTATGAAGTACTATGGGTTTTATGACCTTTCGTTCGAAATCGAGTAACGTTTCTATGGAAACGAGAAGATTTTCTTTTGGGATACAACCGTCCCCTTTCCGATGCACTATTCCTTCTTTACTGCATTCCTCGCCCCTCACATTGACGGATTAACACAGAAATTGCGTCGCTATGAAATAATATGGGTTCTCTGACTTCTCCTTCTAAATCGAGTAACGTTTCTATGGAAACGACGGGATATTCTTTTGGTTTACGACTGTCTCCTTTCCGATGCACTATTTCTTCTTTACTGCATCCCTTGCTCCCTCACATTGACGAATTAACACAGAAATTGCGTCGCTATGATATACTATGGGTTCTATAACATCTCCTTCTAAATCGAGTAACGTTTCTATGGGAGCGACAGGATTTTTTTTGGGATACGACTGTGTCCTCTCCGATGCACTATTCCTCCTTTTCTTCATCGCTCGTTCCCTAACATTGACGAATTAACACAACATTTATGTCGCTATGAAGTACTATGGGTTCTATGACTTCTCCTTCTAAATCGAGTGACGTTTCTATGGAGATGACAGGATTTTCTTTTGGGATAGGACTATGTCCTATACAATGCACTATTCCTTCTTTACTGCATCCCTCGCTCCCTCACATTGACGAATTGACACAGAAATTGCGGGGCTATGAAATACTATGGGATCTATCACTTCTCCTTCTAAATCGAGTAACGTTTCTGTGGAAGCGACAGGATAACCTTTGGGATACAAGTATTTCTTTTCCGATGCAATATTCCATCTTTAATGCATCCCTCGCTCCCTCACATTGACGAATTAACCCAGAAACTGCGTCACTATGAAATACCGTGGGTTCTATGACATCTCTTTCTAAATCGAGAAACGTTTCTGTGGAAGCGACAGGATATTCTTTTGGGATACGACTGTGTCCTCTCCGATGCCCTATTCCTTCTTTTCTTCATCCCTCGCTCCCTCACATTGACGAATTAACACAGAAATTGTGTCGCTATGAAATACTATGGGTTCCATGACTTCTCTTTCTAAATCGAGTAACGTTTGTATGGAAACGACAGGATTTTCATTTGGGTTACAAGTATTTCTTTTCCGATTCACTATTACTTCCTTACTGCATCCCTCGCACCCTCACATTGAACAATTAACACAGAAATTGCGTCGCTATGAAATACTATGGGTTCGATGACATATCCTTCTAAATCAATTAACGTTTCTATTGAAACGAATGGATTTTCTTTTGGGTTACGACTGTCTCCTTTCCGATGCACTATTTCTTCTTTACTGCATCCCTCTCTCCCCCTCATTGACGCAATAACACAGAAATTGCGTCGCTATGAAATACCATGTGTTCTATGACTTTTCGTTCTAATTCTAGTAACGATACTATGGAAACGACAGGACTTTCTTTTGGGATACGAGTATCTCCTTTCCGATGCACTATTCCTTTTTTAATGAATATCTCGCCCCCTCACATTGACGAATTAACTCAGGAATTGCGTCGCTATGAAATACTATGGGTTCTATGACTTCTCCTTCTACATCAAGTAACGTTTCTATGGAAGCGAGAGAATTTTCTTTTGGTTCACAAGTATTTCTTTTCCGATGCACTATTACTTCTTTACTGCATCCCTCACACCCTCACTGTGAGGAATTAACACAGAAATTGCGTCGCTATGAAATACTATGGGTTCAATGACATATCCTTCTAAATCGAGTAACGTTTCTCTGGAAACGACAGGATTTTCTTTTGGGTTACGACTGTATCTTTTATGATGCACTATTTCATTTTTACTGCATCCCTCGCTCCCACACATTGACGAATTAACACAGAAATTACGTCGCTATGATATACTACTGGTTCTATGACCTATCCTTCGAAATCGAGTAACGTTTTTCTGGAAACGACAGGATTTGCTTTTGGGTTACGACTGTCTCCTTTCCGATGCACTATTTCTTTTTTACTGCATCCGTCGTTCCCTCACATTGATGAATTAACACAGAAATTGCGTCGCTATGATGTACTATGGGTTCTATGACCTTTCCTTCGAAATCGAGTAACGTTTCTATGGAAACGAGAAGATTTTCTTTTGGGATACAACCGTCTCCTTTCCGCTGCACTATTCCTCTTTACTGCATTCCTCGCCCCTCACATTGACTGATTAACACAGAAATTGCGTCGCTATGAAATTCTATTGGTTCTATGACTTCTCCTTCTAAATTGAGTAACGTTTCTATGGAAACGACGGGATTTTCGTTTGGGGTTAGACTATCTAACCTACGATGCACTATTCCTTCTTTACTTCATCCCTCGCTCCCTCAAACTGACGAATTAACACAGAAATTGCGTCGCTATGAAATACTATGGGTTCTATGACTTCTCCTTCTAAATCGAGTAACGTTTTTCTGGAAACGACAGGATTTGCTTTTGGGTTACGACTGTCTCCTTTCCGATGCACTATCCCTTTTTTAATGAATATCTCGCCCCCTCACATTGACGAATTAACTCAGGAATTGCGTCGCTATGAAATACTATGGGTTCTATGACTTCTCCTTCTACATCAAGTAACGTTTCTATGGAAGCGAGAGAATTTTCTTTTGGTTTACAAGTATTTCTTTTCCGATGCACTATTACTTCTTTACTGCATCCCTCACACCCTCACTGTGAGGAATTAACACAGAAATTGCGTCGCTATGAAATACTATGGGTTCAATGACATATCCTTCTAAATCGAGTAACGTTTTTCTGGAAACGACAGGATTTGCTTTTGGGTTACGACTGTCTCCTTTCCGATGCACTATTTCTTTTTTACTGCATCCGTCGCTCCCTCACATTGATGAATTAACACAGAAATTGCGTCGCTATGATGTACTATGGGTTCTATGACCTTTCCTTCGAAATCGAGTAACGTTTCTATGGAAACGAGAAGATTTTCTTTTGGGATACAACCGTCTCCTTTCCGCTGCACTATTCCTTCTTTACTGCATTCCTCGCCCCTCACATTGACAGATTAACACAGAAATTGCGTCGCTATGAAATTCTATTGGTTCTATGACTTCTCCTTCTAAATTGAGTAACGTTTCTATGGAAACGACGGGATTTTCGTTTATGATTAGACTATCTAACCTACGATGCACTATTCCTTCTTTACTTCATCCCTCGCTCCCTCGCATTGACGAATTAACACAGAAATTGTGTCGCTATGAAATACTATGAGTTCTATGACATCTCCTACTAAATCGATTAACGTTTCTATGGATACGAATGGATTTTCTTTTGGGATGCGAGTATCACCTTTCCGATGCACTATTCCTGTTTTACTGCATCACTCGCTCCCTCACATTGACGAATTAACCCAGAAATTGCGTCGCTATGAAATATTGTGTGCTCTATGACAGCTCCTTCTAAATCGAGTAACGTTTCCATGGAAACAACTGGATTTTCTTTTGGGATACGAGTATCTCCTTTCCGATGCACTATACATTGTTTACTGCGTTCCTCGCTCCCTCACATTGACGAATTAACACAGAAATGGCGTCGCT
The DNA here is from genome assembly GCF_023864345.2 of Schistocerca serialis cubense. Classification (NCBI taxonomy): domain Eukaryota; kingdom Metazoa; phylum Arthropoda; class Insecta; order Orthoptera; family Acrididae; genus Schistocerca; species Schistocerca serialis. The sequence continues at coordinate 41,677,918 of NC_064638.1, read as the reverse complement.
ATGAAATACAATGTGTTCAACGACATCCCCTTCTACATCGAGTAACGTTTCTATGAAAATGACAGGATTTTCTTTTGGGATACGACTGTCTCCTTTCCGATGCACTATTCCTTCTTTACTGCATCCCTCGCTCCCACACATTGACGAATTAACGCAGAAATTCCGTCGCTGTTATGTACCATGTGTTCAATGACATCTCCTTCTAAATCGAGTATCGTTTCTATGGAAACGACTGTATCTTTTTTTGGGATACGACAATCTCCTTTACGATGCATTATTCCTTCTTTAGTGCATCCCTCGCTCCCTCACATTGACGAATTAACCCAGAAACTGCGTCGCTATGAAATACCGTGGGTTCTATGACATCTCTTTCTAAATCGAGAAACGTTTCTGTGGAAGCGACAGGATATTCTTTTGGGATACGACTGTGTCCTCTCCAAAGCACTATTCCTTCTTTTCTTCATCCCTCGCTCCCTCACGTTGACGAATTAACACAGAAATTGTGTCGCTATGAAATACTATGGGTTCCATGACTTCTCTTTCTAAATCGAGTAACGTTTGTATGGAAACGACAGGATTTTCATTTGGGTTACAAGTATTTCTTTTCCGATTCACTATTACTTCCTTACTGCATCCCTCGCACCCTCACATTGAACAATTAACACAGAAATTGCGTCGCTATGAAATACTATGGGTTCGTTGACATATCCTTCTAAATCAATTAACGTTTCTATTGAAACGAATGGATTTTCTTTTGGGTTACGACTGTCTCCTTTCCGATGCACTATTTCTTCTTTACTGCATCCCCCTCTCCCCCTCATTGACGCAATAACACAGAAATTGCGTCGCTATGAAATACCATGTGTTCTATGACTTTTCGTTCTAATTCTAGTAACGATACTATGGAAATGACAGGACTTTCTTATGGGATACGAGTATCTCCTTTCCGATGCACTATTCCTTTTTTAATGAATATCTCGCCCCCTCACATTGACGAATTTACTCAGGAATTGCGTCGCTATGAAATACTATGGGTTCTATGACTTCTCCTTCTACATCAAGTAACGTTTCTATGGAAGCGAGAGAATTTTCTTTTGGTTTACAAGTATTTCTTTTCCGATGCACTATTACTTCATTACTGCATCCCTCACACCCTCACTGTGAGGAATTAACACAGAAATTGCGTCGCTATGAAATACTATGGGTTCAATGACATATCCTTCTAAATCGAGTAACGTTTCTCTGGAAACGACAGGATTTTCTTTTGGGTTACGACTGTATCCTTTCCGATGCACTATTTCATTTTTACTGCATCCCTCGCTCCCACACATTGACGAATTAACACAGAAATTGCGTCGCTATGATATACTACTGGTTCTATGACCTTTCCTTCGAAATCGAGTAACGTTTCTATGGAAAAGAGAAGATTTTCTTTTGGGATACGACCGTCTCCTTTTCGATGCTCTATTTCTTCTTTACTGCATCCCTCGCTCCCTCACATTGACAAATTAACACAGAAATTGCGTCGCTATGTTATACTATGAGTTCTATTACATCTCCTTCTAAATCGAGTAACGTTTCTAAGCAAACGACAGGATTTTCTTTTGGGATACGACTGTCTCCTTTCCGATGCACGATTCCTTATTTACTGCATCCTTCTAATCCTCACTTTGACGAATTAACACAGAATTTGTGTCGCTATGAAATACTGTGGGTTCTATGACATCTCCTTCTAAATCGAGTATCGTTTCCATGTTAGCGTCAGGATTTTCTTTTGGGATACGAATGTCTCCTCTCCGATGCACTATTCCTTCTTTACTTCGTACCTCGCTCCCTCAAACTGACGAATTAACACAGAAATTGCGTCGCTATGAAATACTATGGGTTCTATGACTTCTCCTTCTAAATCGAGTAACGTTTTTCTGGAAACGACAGGATTTGCTTTTGGGTTACGACTGTCTCCTTTCCGATGCACTATTTCTTTTTTACTGCATCCGTCGCTCCCTCACATTGATGAATTAACACAGAAATTGCGTCGCTATGATGTACTATGGGTTCTATGACCTTTCCTTCGAAATCGAGTAACGTTTCTATGGAAACGAGAAGATTTTCTTTTGGGATACAACAGTCTCCTTTCCGCTGCACTATTCCTTCTTTACTGCATTCCTCGCCCCTCACATTGACTGATTAACACAGAAATTGCGTCGCTATGAAATTCTATTGGTTCTATGACTTCTCCTTCTAAATTGAGTAACGTTTCTATGGAAACGACGGGATTTTCGTTTGGGATTACACTATCTAACCTACGATGCACTATTCCTTCTTTACTTCATCCCTCGCTCCCTCAAACTGACGAATTAACACAGAAATTGCGTCGCTATGAAATACTATGGGTTCTATGACTTCTCCTTCTAAATCGAGTAACGTTTTTCTGGAAACGACAGGATTTGCTTTTGGGTTACGACTGTCTCCTTTCCGATGCACTATTTCTTTTTTACTGCATCCCTCGCTCCCTCACATTGACGAATTAACACAGAAATTGCGTCGCTATGAAGTACTATGGGTTTTATGACCTTTCGTTCGAAATCGAGTAACGTTTCTATGGAAACGAGAAGATTTTCTTTTGGGATACAACCGTCTCCTTTCCGATGCACTATTCCTTCTTTACTGCATTCCTCGCCCCTCACATTGACGGATTAACACAGAAATTGCGTCGCTATGAAATACTATGGGTTCTCTGACTTCTCCTTCTAAATCGAGTAACGTTTCTATGGAAACGACGGGATATTCTTTTGGTTTACGACTGTCTCCTTTCCGATGCACTATATCTTCTTTACTGCATCCCTTGCTCCCTCACATTGACGAATTAACACAGAAATTGCGTCGCTATGATATACTATGGGTTCTATAACATCTCCTTCTAAATCGAGTAACGTTTCTATGGGAGCGACAGGATTTTTTTTTGGGATACGACTGTGTCCTCTCCGATGCACTATTCCTCCTTTTCTTCATCGCTCGTTCCCTAACATTGACGAATTAACACAAAATTTATGTCGCTATGAAGTACTATGGGTTCTATGACTTCTCCTTCTAAATCGAGTGACGGTTCTATGGAGATGACAGGATTTTCTTTTGGGATAGGACTATGTCCTATACAATGCACTATTCCTTCTTTACTGCATCCCTCGCTCCCTCACATTGACGAATTGACACAGAAATTGCGGGGCTATGAAATACTATGGGGTCTATCACTTCTCCTTCTAAATCGAGTAACGTTTCTGTGGAAGCGACAGGATAACCTTTGGGATACAAGTATTTCTTTTCCGATGCAATATTCCATCTTTAATGCATCCCTCGCTCCCTCACATTGACGAATTAACCCAGAAACTGCGTCACTATGAAATACCGTGGGTTCTATGACATCTCTTTCTAAATCGAGAAACGTTTCTGTGGAAGCGACAGGATATTCTTTTGGGATACGACTGTGTCCTCTCCGATGCACTATTCCTTCTTTTCTTCATCCCTCGCTCCCTCACATTGACGAATTAACACAGAAATTGTGTCGCTATGAAATACTATGTGTTCCATGACTTCTCTTTCTAGATCGAGTAACGTTTGTATGGAAACGACAGGATTTTCATTTGGGTTACAAGTATTTGTTTTCCGATTCACTATTACTTCCTTACTGCATCCCTCGCACCCTCACATTGAACAATTAACACAGAAATTGCGTCGCTATGAAATACTATGGGTTCGATGACATATCCTTCTAAATCAATTAACGTTTCTATTGAAACGAATGGATTTTCTTTTGGGTTACGACTGTCTCCTTTCCGATGCACTATTTCTTCTTTACTGCATCCCTCTCTCCCCCTCATTGACGCAATAACACAGAAATTGCGTCGCTATGAAATACCATGTGTTCTATGACTTTTCGTTCTAATTCTAGTAACGATACTATGGAAACGACAGGACTTTCTTTTGGGATACGAGTATCTCCTTTCCGATGCACTATTCCTTTTTTAATGAATATCTCGCCCCCTCACATTGACGAATTAACTCAGGAATTGCGTCGCTATGAAATACTATGGGTTCTATGACTTCTCCTTCTACATCAAGTAACGTTTCTATGGAAGCGAGAGAATTTTCTTTTGGTTCACAAGTATTTCTTTTCCGATGCACTATTACTTCTTTACTGCATCCCTCACACCCTCACTGTGATGAATTAACACAGAAATTGCGTCGCTATGAAATACTATGGGTTCAATGACATATCCTTCTAAATCGAATAACGTTTCTCTGGAAACGACAGGATTTTCTTTTGGGTTACGACTGTATCTTTTCCGATGCACTATTTCATTTTTACTGCATCCCTCGCTCCCACACATTGACGAATTAACACAGAAATTGCGTCGCTATGATATACTACTGGTTCTATGACCTATCCTTCGAAATCGAGTAACGTTTTTCTGGAAACGACAGGATTTGCTTTTGGGTTACGACTGTCTCCTTTCCGATGCACCATTTCTTTTTTACTGCATCCGTCGCTCCCTCACATTGATGAATTAACACAGAAATTGCGTCGCTATGATGTACTATGGGTTCTATGACCTTTCCTTCGAAATCGAGTAACGTTTCTATGGAAACGAGAAGATTTTCTTTTGGGATACAACCGTCTCCTTTCCGCTGCACTATTCCTTCTTTACTGCATTCCTCGCCCCTCACATTGACTGATTAACACAGAAATTGCGTCGCTATGAAATTCTATTGGTTCTATGACTTCTCCTTCTAAATTGAGTAACGTTTCTATGGAAACGACGGGATTTTCGTTTATGATTAGACTATCTAACCTACGATGCACTATTCCTTCTTTACTTCATCCCTCGCTCCCTCGCATTGACGAATTAACACAGAAATTGTGTCGCTATGAAATACTATGAGTTCTATGACATCTCCTACTAAATCGATTAACGTTTCTATGGATACGAATGGATTTTCTTTTGGGATGCGAGTATCACCTTTCCGATGCACTATTCCTGTTTTACTGCATCACTCGCTCCCTCACATTGACGAATTAACCCAGAAATTGCGTCGCTATGAAATATTGTGTGCTCTATGACAGCTCCTTCTAAATCGAGTAACGTTTCTATGGAAACAACTGGATTTTCTTTTGGGATACGAGTATCTCCTTTCCGATGCACTATACCTGGTTTACTGAGTTCCTCGCTCCCTCACATTGACGAATTAACACAGAAATGGCGTCGCTATGAAATACAATGTGTTCAACGACATCCCCTTCTACATCGAGTAACGTTTCTATGAAAATGACAGGATTTTCTTTTGGGATACGACTGTCTCCTTTCCGATGCACTATTCCTTCTTTACTGCATCCCTCGCTCCCACACATTGACGAATTAACGCAGAAATTCCGTCGCTGTTATGTACCATGTGTTCAATGACATCTCCTTCTAAATCGAGTATCGTTTCTATGGAAACGACTGTATCTTTTTTTGGGATACGACAATCTCCTTTACGATGCATTATTCCTTCTTTAGTGCATCCCTCGCTCCCTCACATTGACGAATTAACCCAGAAACTGCGTCGCTATGAAATACCGTGGGTTCTATGACATCTCTTTCTAAATCGAGAAACGTTTCTGTGGAAGCGACAGGATATTCTTTTGGGATACGACTGTGTCCTCTCCGATGCACTATTCCTTCTTTTCTTCATCCCTCGCTCCCTCACATTGACGAATTAACACAGAAATTGTGTCGCTATGAAATACTATGGGTTCCATGACTTCTCTTTCTAAATCGAGTAACGTTTGTATGGAAACGACAGGATTTTCATTTGGGTTACAAGTATTTCTTTTCCGATTCACTATTACTTCCTTACTGCATCCCTCGCACCCTCACATTGAACAATTAACACAGAAATTGCGTCGCTATGAAATACTATGGGTTCGATGACATATCCTTCTAAATCAATTAACGTTTCTATTGAAACGAATGGATTTTCTTTTGGGTTACGACTGTCTCCTTTCCGATGCACTATTTCTTCTTTACTGCATCCCCCTCTCCCCCTCATTGACGCAATAACACAGAAATTGCGTCGCTATGAAATACCATGTGTTCTATGACTTTTCGTTCTAATTCTAGTAACGATACTATGGAAATGACAGGACTTTCTTATGGGATACGAGTATCTCCTTTCCGATGCACTATTCCTTTTTTAATGAATATCTCGCCCCCTCACATTGACGAATTTACTCAGGAATTGCGTCGCTATGAAATACTATGGGTTCTATGACTTCTCCTTCTACATCAAGTAACGTTTCTATGGAAGCGAGAGAAATTTCTTTTGGTTTACAAGTATTTCTTTTCCGATGCACTATTACTTCTTTACTGCATCCCTCACACCCTCACTGTGAGGAATTAACACAGAAATTGCGTCGCTATGAAATACTATGGGTTTAATGACATATCCTTCTAAATCGAGTAACGTTTCTCTGGAAACGACAGGATTTTCTTTTGGGTTACGACTGTATCCTTTCCGATGCACTATTTCATTTTTACTGCATCCCTCGCTCCCACACATTGACGAATTAACACAGAAATTGCGTCGCTATGATATACTACTGGTTCTATGACCTTTCCTTCGAAATCGAGTAACGTTTCTATGGAAAAGAGAAGATTTTCTTTTGGGATACGACCGTCTCCTTTTCGATGCTCTATTTCTTCTTTACTGCATCCCTCGCTCCCTCACATTGACAAATTAACACAGAAATTGCGTCGCTATGTTATACTATGAGTTCTATTACATCTCCTTCTAAATCGAGTAACGTTTCTAAGCAAACGACAGGATTTTCTTTTGGGATACGACTGTCTCCTTTCCGATGCACGATTCCTTATTTACTGCATCCTTCTAACCCTCACTTTGACGAGTTAACACAGAATTTGTGTCGCTATGAAATACTGTGGGTTCTATGACATCTCCTTCTAAATCGAGTATCGTTTCCATGTTAGCGTCAGGATTTTCTTTTGGGATACGAATGTCTCCTCTCCGATGCACTATTCCTTCTTTACTTCGTACCTCGCTCCCTCAAACTGACGAATTAACACAGAAATTGCGTCGCTATGAAATACTATGGGTTCTATGACTTCTCCTTCTAAATCGAGTAACGTTTTTCTGGAAACGACAGGATTTGCTTTTGGGTTACGACTGTCTCCTTTCCGATGCACTATTTCTTTTTTACTGCATCCGTCGCTCCCTCACATTGATGAATTAACACAGAAATTGCGTCGCTATGATGTACTATGGGTTCTATGACCTTTCCTTCGAAATCGAGTAACGTTTCTATGGAAACGAGAAGATTTTCTTTTGGGATACAACCGTCTCCTTTCCGCTGCACTATTCCTTCTTTACTGCATTCCTCGCCCCTCACATTGACTGATTAACACAGAAATTGCGTCGCTATGAAATTCTATTGGTTCTATGACTTCTCCTTCTAAATTGAGTAACGTTTCTATGGAAACGACGGGATTTTCGTTTGGGATTAGACTATCTAACCTACGATGCACTATTCCTTCTTTACTTCATCCCTCGCTCCCTCAAACTGACGAATTAACACAGAAATTGCGTCGCTATGAAATACTATGGGTTCTCTGACTTCTCCTTCTAAATCGAGTAACGTTTCTATGGAAACGACGCGATATTCTTTTGGTTTACGACTGTCTCCTTTCCGATGCACTATTTCTTCTTTACTGCATCCCTTGCTCCCTCACATTGACGAATTAACACAGAAATTGCGTCGCTATGATATACTATGGGTTCTATAACATCTCCTTCTAAATCGAGTAACGTTTCTATGGGAGCGACAGGATTTTTTTGGGATACGACTGTGTCCTCTCCGATGCACTATTCCTCCTTTTCTTCATCGCTCGTTCCCTAACATTGACGAATTAACACAAAATTTATGTCGCTATGAAGTACTATGGGTTCTATGACTTCTCCTTCTAAATCGAGTGACGTTCCTATGGAGATGACAGGATTTTCTTTTGGGATAGGACTATGTCCTATACAATGCACTATTCCTTCTTTACTGCATCCCTCGCTCCCGCACATTGACGAATTGACACAGAAATTGCGGGCTATGAAATACTATGGGATCTATCACTTCTCCTTCTAAATCGAGTAACGTTTCTGTGGAAGCGACAGGATAACCTTTGGGATACAAGTATTTCTTTTCCGATGCAATATTCCATCTTTAATGCATCCCTCGCTCCCTCACATTGACGAATTAACCCAGAAACTGCGTCGCTATGAAATACCGTGGGTTCTATGACATCTCTTTCTAAATCGAGAAACGTTTCTGTGGAAGCGACAGGATATTCTTTTGGGATACGACTGTGTCCTCTCCGATGCACTATTCCTTCTTTTCTTCATCCCTCGCTCCCTCACATTGACGAATTAACACAGAAATTGTGTGGCTATGAAATACTATGGGTTCCATGACTTCTCTTTCTAAATCGAGTAACGTTTGTATGGAAACGACAGGATTTTCATTTGGGTTACAAGTATTTCTTTTCCGATTCACTATTACTTCCTTACTGCATCCCTCGCACCCTCACATTGAACAATTAACACAGAAATTGCGTCGCTATGAAATACTATGGGTTCGATGACATATCCTTCTAAATCAATTAACGTTTCTATTAAAACGAATGGATTTTCTTTTGGGTTACGACTGTCTCCTTTCCGATGCACTATTTCTTCTTTACTGCATCCCTCTCTCCCCCTCATTGACGCAATAACACAGAAATTGCGTCGCTATGAAATACCATGTGTTCTATGACTTTTCGTTCTAATTCTAGTAACGATACTATGGAAACGACAGGACTTTCTTTTGGGATACGAGTATCTCCTTTCCGATGCACTATTCCTTTTTTAATGAATATCTCGCCCCCTCACATTGACGAATTAACTCAGGAATTGCGTCGCTATGAAATACTATGGGTTCTATGACTTCTCCTTCTACATCAAGTAACGTTTCTATGGAAGCGAGAGAATTTTCTTTTGGTTCACAAGTATTTCTTTTCCGATGCACTATTACTTCTTTACTGCATCCCTCACACCCTCACTGTGAGGAATTAACACAGAAATTGCGTCGCTATGAAATACTATGGGTTCAATGACATATCCTTCTAAATCGAGTAACGTTTCTCTGGAAACGACAGGATTTTCTTTTGGGTTACGACTGTATCCTTTCCGATGCACTATTTCATTTTTACTGCATCCCTCGCTCCCACACATTGACGAATTAACACAGAAATTGCGTCGCTATGATATACTACTGGTTCTATGACCTATCCTTCGAAATCGAGTAACGTTTCTATGGAAAAGAGAAGATTTTCTTTTGGGATACGACAGTCTCCTTTTCGATGCTCTATTTCTTCTTTACTGCATCCCTCGCTCCCTCACATTGACAAATTGACACAGAAATTGCGTCGCTATGTTATACTATGAGTTCTATTACATCTCCTTCTAAATCGAGTAACGTTTCTAAGCAAACGACAGGATTTTCTTTTGGGATACGACTGTCTCCTTTCCGATGCACGATTCCTTATTTACTGCATCCTTCTAACCCTCACTTTGACGAATTAACACAGAATTTGCGTCGCTATGAAATACTGTGGGTTCTATGACATCTCCTTCTAAATCGGGTATCGTTTCCATGTTGGCGTCAGGATTTTCTTTTGGGATACGAATGTCTCCTCTCCGATGCACTATTCCTTCTTTACTTCGTACCTCGCTCCCTCAAACTGACGAATTAACACAGAGATTGCGTCGCTATGAAATACTATGGGTTCTATGACTTCTCCTTCTAAATCGAGTAACGTTTTTCTGGAAACGACAGGATTTGCTTTTGGGTTACGACTGTCTCCTTTCCGATGCACTATTTCTTTTTTACTGCATGCGTCGCTCCCTCACATTGATGAATTAACACAGAAATTGCGTCGCTATGATGTACTATGGGTTCTATGACCTTTCCTTCGAAATCGAGTAACGTTTCTATGGAAACGAGAAGATTTTCTTTTGGGATACAACCGTCTCCTTTCCGCTGCACTATTCCTTCTTTACTGCATTCCTCGCCCCTCACATTGACTGATTAACACAGAAATTGCGTCGCTATGAAATTCTATTGGTTCTATGACTTCTCCTTCTAAATTGAGTAACGTTTCTATGGAAACGACGGGATTTTCGTTTGGGGTTAGACTATCTAACCTACGATGCACTATTCCTTCTTTACTTCGTCCCTCGCTCCCTCAAACTGACGAATTAACACAGAAATTGCGTCGCTATGAAATACTATGGGTTCTATGACTTCTCCTTCTAAATCGAGTAACGTTTTTCTGGAAACGACAGGATTTGCTTTTGGGTTACGACTGTCTCCTTTCCGATGACTATCCCTTTTTTAATGAATATCTCGCCCCCTCACATTGACGAATTAACTCAGGAATTGCGTCGCTATGAAATACTATGGGTTCTATGACTTCTCCTTCTACATCAAGTAACGTTTCTATGGAAGCGAGAGAATTTTCTTTTGGTTTACAAGTATTTCTTTTCCGATGCACTATTACTTCTTTACTGCATCCCTCACACCCTCACTGTGAGGAATTAACACAGAAATTGCGTCGCTATGAAATACTATGGGTTCAATGACATATCCTTCTAAATCGAGTAACGTTTTTCTGGAAACGACAGGATTTGCTTTTGGGTTACGACTGTCTCCTTTCCGATGCACTATTTCTTTTTTACTGCATCCGTCGCTCCCTCACATTGATGAATTAACACAGAAATTGCGTCGCTATGATGTACTATGGGTTCTATGACCTTTCCTTCGAAATCGAGTAACGTTTCTATGGAAACGAGAAGATTTTCTTTTGGGATACAACCGTCTTCTTTCCGCTGCACTATTCCTTCTTTACTGCATTCCTCGCCCCTCACATTGACAGATTAACACAGAAATTGCGTCGCTATGAAATTCTATTGGTTCTATGACTTCTCCTTCTAAATTGAGTAACGTTTCTATGGAAACGACGGGATTTTCGTTTGGGATTAGACTATCTAACCTACGATGCACTATTCCTTCTTTACTGCATCCCTCGCTCCCACACATTGACGAATTAACGCAGAAATTCCGTCGCTGTTATGTACCATGTGTTCAATGACATCTCCTTCTAAATCGAGTATCGTTTCTATGGAAACGACTGTATCTTTTTTTGGGATACGACAATCTCCTTTACGATGCATTATTCCTTCTTTAGTGCATCCCTCGCTCCCTCACATTGACGAATTAACACAGAAATTTTGTCGCTATGTAATACAATGTGTTCCATGACATCTCATTCTAAATCGAGTAACGTTTCTATGGAAACGACTGGATTTTCATTTGGGACTCGAGTAACTCCTTTCCGATGCACTATTCCTACTTTACAGCATCACTCGCTCCCTCAGATTGACGAATTAACACAGAAATTGCGTCGCTATGAAATACAATGGGTTCTATGACATCTCCTTCTAAACCGAGTATCGTTTCTATGGAAACGTCAGGATTTTCTTATTGGATACGACTGTCTCCTTTCCGATGCACTATTCCTTCTTTACTGCATCCCTCGCTCCTTCACATTGACGAGTTAACACAGAAATTGCGGGGTTATGAAATAGTATGTGTTCTATGACGTCTCCTTCTAAATCGAGTAACGTTTCTATGGAAACGACAGGATTTTCTTTTGGGATACAAGTATTTCTTTACCGAAGCACTATTCGTTCTTTACTGCATCCCTCGCTCCCTTATATTGACGAATTAACACAGATATTGCGTGTCTATGAAATACTACGGGTTCTATGACTACTCGTTCAAAATCGAGTAACGTTTCTATGGCAACGACAGCATTTTCTTTTGGGATACGACTTTCTCCTCTCCGATGCACTTTTATTTCTTTACTGCATCCTTCGCCCCCTACAATTGACGAATTAACACAGAAATTGCATCGCTATGAAATACCATGGGTTCTATGGCATCTCCTCCTAAATCGAGTTTCATTTCTATGGAAACAACAGGATTTTCTTTTGGGATACGACTCTCTCCTCTCCGATGCACTATTATTTCTTTACTGCATCCCTCGCCCCCTAAAATTGACAAAGTAACACAGAAATTGCATCGCTAAGAAATACTATGGGTTCCATGACATCCCATTCTAAATAGAGTCACGTTTCTATGGAAACGACAGGATTTTCTTTTGGGATACTTGTATCTCTTTTCCGATGCACTATTCCTTCTTTATTGCATTCCTGGCTCCCTCACATTGACGAATTAACACAGAAATGGCGTCGCTATGAAATACTAAGGGTTCTATAACATCTCCTACTAAATCGTGTGACGTTTCTATGGATACGAAAGGATTTTCTTTTGGGATACGCTTGTCTCCTTTCCTATGCACTAATCCTTCTTTACAGCATTCCTCGCTCCCTCACATTGTCGAATTAACACAGAAATGGCGTCGTAATGAAATACTATGGATTATGTGACATCTCTTTCTAAATCGAGTGACGTTTCTATGGATACGAAAGGATTTTCTTTTGGGATACGACTGTCTCTTTTCCGATCCACTATTCCTTCTTTACTGCATCTCTTGCTCCCCCACATTGCCAAATTAACACAGATATTGCGGGGCTATGAAATACTATGGGTTCTATGACTGCTCCTTCTAAATCGAGTAACGTTTCTATGGAAACGACTGGATTTTCTTTTGGGATACTAGTATTTATTTTCCGAAGCACTATTCCTTCTTTACTGCATCCCTCGCTCCCCTATATTGACTAATTAACACAGATATTGCGTCGCTATGAAATACTATGGGTTCTATGTCTACTCGTTTTAAATCGAGTAACGTTTCTATGGCAACGACAGCGATTTCTTTTGGGATACGACTATCTCCTATCCGATGCACTAGTCATTGTTTAGTGCATCCATCGCTCCCTCACAATGACGAATTAACACAGAAATTACGTCGCTATGATATACCATATGCTCCATGACATCTCCTTGCAAATGCGGTTACATTTCTATGGAAACAACAGGATTTTCTTTTGGGATAGGACTCTCTCCTCTCCGATGCACTATTATTTCCTTACTGCATCCCTCGCTCCCTCACATGACGGATTAACACAGAAATTGCGTCGCAACGAAATACTATGGTTTCTATGATTTCTCCTTCGAAAACGAGTAACGTTTGTATGGAAACGCCAGGATTTTCTTTTGGGATACGACTATCTCCTTTCCGATACACAATTCCTTCATTACTGCATCCCTCGCTCCCTAACTGCACGAATTAACACAGAGAGTGCGTCGCTATGAAATACTATGGGTTCTATAACATCTTCATCAAAATTGAGTAACGTATTTACGGAAACTACGGGATTTTCTTTTTTGATACAACTATCTCCTTTCCAATGCACTATTTCCCCTAAACTTCATCCCTCGCTCCCTCACATCGACGAATTAACACAGAAATTGCATCGCTATGAAATATTATGTGGTCCATGACATCCCATTCTAAATCGAGTCACGTTTCTATGGAAACGACAGGACTTCCTTTTGGGATAGAAGTATTTCTTTTCCGATGCACTATTCCTTCTTTACTGCATCAATCGCCCCTCACATTGACGAATTAACACAGAAATTGCGGGGCTATTAAACACTATGGGTTCTATGACTTCTCCTTCTAAGTCGAGTAAAGTTTCAATGGAAACGACAGGATTTTTTTTAGGGATACATGTATTTCTTTTCCGTAGCACTATTCCTTCTTTACTGCATCCCTCGCTCCCTCACATTGACGAATTTACACAGAAAATGCGTCGCTATGAAATACTATGGGTTCTATGTCATCTCCCTCTAATTCGAGTAACGTTTCTACGGAGACAACTGGATTGTCTTTTGGGATACGTGTATCTCCTTTCCGATGCACTATTCCTTCTTTACTGTAACCATCGCTCCTTCACATTGACGAATTAACACAGAAATTGCATCGCCATTAAATACTATGAGTTACATGACATCTCCTTCTACATTGTGTAACGTTTCAGTGGATATGACGCGATTTCCTTTTTTGATACAACTATCTCCTTTGCGATGCACTATTCCCTCTTTACTGCATCCCTCGCTCCCTCACACTGACGAATTAACACAGAAATTGCGTCGCTATGAAATACTATGGGTTCTTTGACATCTCCTTCTGAATCGAGTAACGTTCTTATGGAAACGACAGGATTATCTTTTGGGATTCGAGTATCTCCTTCTCGATGCACTATTCCTTCTTTACTGTAACCCACGCACCCTCACATTAACGAATTAACACAGAAATTGCGTCGTTATAAAATTCTATGAGTTACATGACATCTCGTTCTACATTGTGTAACGTTTCTGTGGATACGACGGGATTTTCTTTTTTGATACACTTATCTCCTTTGCGATGCACTATTCCCTCTTTACTGCATCCCTCGCGCCATCACATTGACGAATTAACACAGAAAATGCGACGCTATGAAATACTATGGTTTCTATGACTTCTCCTTCTAAATCGAGTAACGTTTCTATGGAAACGCCAGGATTTTCACATTGGATACGACTGACTCCTTTCCGATGCACTATTCCTTCTTTACTGCATCATTCGCTCCCTCACATTGACGAATTAACACAGATATTGCGGGGCTATGATATACTATGGGTTCTATGACTTCTCCTTCTATGTCGAGTAAAGTTTCTACGGAAACTACAGGATTTTCTTTAGGGATACAAGTATTTCTTTTCCGAAGCACTATTAATTCTTTACTGCATCCCTCGCTCCCTTACATTGACCAATTAACACAGAAATTGCGTAGCTATGAAATAATATGGGTTCTATGACTTCTCCTTCTAAATCGAGCAACGTTTCTATGGAAACGACAGGATTTTCTTTTGGGATACGACTATCTGCTTTCTGATGCACTATTCCTTCTTTACTGCATCTTTCGCTGCCTCACATTGACGAATTAACACCGAAATTGCGGCGCTATGAAATACTATGGGTTCTATGACATCTCCTTCTAAATCGGGTAACGTTTCTGTGGAAACGACTGGATTATCTTTTGGGATACGAGTAACTCCTTTCCGATGCACTATTTCTTCTTTACTGCATCCCACGCTCCCTCACATTAACGAATTCACACAGAAATTGCATCGCTATGAAATTCTATTTGTTCTATGACATCTCCTTCTCAATCGGATACGTTTCTATGGAAATGACTGGATTTTCTTTTGGGATTCGAGTATCTCCTTTCAGATGCACTATTCCGTCATTACTGCATCCATCGCTCCCTCACATTGACGAAATAACACAGAAATTGCGTTGCTATGAAATATTGTGGGTTATATGACATCTCCTTCTAAATCGAGTAACGTTTCTATCGAAACGACGGGATTTTCTTTTGGGATACGACTGTCTCCTTTGCGATGCACAATTCCTTCATTATTGCAACCCTCGCTCAATCACTTTGACGAATTAACACAGAAATTGCGTCGCTATTAAATACTATGGGTTCTATGACATCTCCTTCTCAATCGAGTAACGTTTCTACGGAAACGACCGGATTTTCTAATGGGATTCGAGTATCTCCTTTGCTATCCACTATTCCTTCTTCACTGCTTCCCTCGCTCCCTCACATTGACGAAGTAACACATAAAGTGAGGGGCTATGAAATACTATGGTCTCTATGACATCTTCTTCTAAATAGAGTAAAGTTTCCATGGAAACGAAAGGATTTTCTTTTGCGATAACACTATCACCTTTCCGATGCACTATTTCTTCTTTACTACATACTCGCTCCCTCACATTGACGAATTAACACAGACATAGCGTGGCTATGAAATATTATGGGTTCTATGACATCTCATCCTAAATCGACTAACGTTTCAATTGAAACGAGAGGATTTTCTTTTGGGATACGTGTATTTCCTTTCCGATGCACTATTCCTTCTTTAGTGCATCCCTCTGTCCCTCACATTGACGAATTAACACAGTAACTGCGTCGCTATGAAATACTATGGGTTCAATGACGTCTCCTTCTAAATCGAGTAACGTTTCTATGGAAACGACAGGATATTCCTTTGGGATACGAGTATCTCCTTTCCGATGCACTATTCCTTCTTTACTACATCCCTCGCTCCCTCACATTGACAAAATTAACACTGAAATTGCGTCGCCATGACGTACTATGGGTTCTATGACATTTCCTTCTAAATCGAATAACGTTTCAATGGAAACGACAGGATTGTCTTTTGGAATGCGAGTAACTCCTTTCCGATGCACTATTCCTTCTTTACTGCAACCCTCGCTCCCACACATTGACGAATTAACACTGAAATAGCGTCGCTATGAAACACTGCGGGGTCTATGACTTCTCCTTCTAAATCGAGTAACGTTTCTATGGAAACGACAGGATTTTCTTTTGGGTTCGGAGAAACTCCTTTCCGATGCACTATTCCTTCTTTACTGCATCCAAGGCTCCCTCACATTGACAAATTAACACAGAAATTGCGACGCTATGAAATACTATGGGTTATATGGCTTCGCTTTCTAAATCGAGTAACGCTTCTATGGAAACGACATGATTTTTTTTGGGATACGAGTATCTCCTTTCCGATGCACTATTCCTTCTTTACTGCATCCCTCGCTCCCTCGCTTTCACGAATTAACACAGAAATTGCGGGGCTATGAAATACTATGGGTTCAATTACTTCTCCATCTAAATCGAAATACGTTTCTATGGAAACGACAGGATTTTCTTTTGGGATACTACTATGTCCTTTCCGATGCACTATTTCTTCTTTACTACATACTCGCTCCCTCACATTGACGAATTAACACAGAAATAGCGTGGCTATGAAATAATATGGGTTCTATGACATCTCATCCTAAATCGACTAACGTTTCAATTGAAACGAGAGGATTTTCTTTTGGGATACGTGTATTTCCTTTCCGATGCACTATTCCTTCTTTAGTGCATCCCTCGGTCCCTCACATTGACGAATTAACACAGAAACTGCGTCGCTATGAAATACTATGGGTTCTATGACATCTCCTTCTAAATCGAGTAACGTTTCTATGGAAACGACAGGATATTCCTTTGGGATACGAGTATCTCCTTTCCGATGCACTCTTCCTTCTTTACTCCATCCCTCGCTCCCTAACATTGACGAATTATACAGGATAGTCCGTCGCTATGAAAAACTATGGTTTCTTTGATATCTCCTTCTAAATCGAGTAACCTTTCTATGGAAACGACAGGACTTTCTTTTGGGACACGACAATCTCCTGTCCTATGCACTCTTCCTTCTTCACTGCATCCCTCGCTCCCTCACATTGACGAATTTATACAGAAATCGCGACGCTATGAAATACTATGGGTTCTATGACATCTCCGTCACAATTGAGTAACGTTTCTCTGGAAACGACAGGTTTTTCTATTGGGAAACGAGTATCTCTTTCCCGATGCACTATGCCTTCTTTACTGCATCCCTCGTACCCTCACATTGACGAATTAATTCACAAATTGTGTTGCTATGATATACTATGACATCTCCTTCCAAATCGAGTAACGTTTCTATGGAGTCGACAGGATTTTCTTTTGGGATACGACTATCTCCTTTCCGATGCCCTATTCCTACTTTACTGCATCCCTCTCACCCTCACATTGACGAGTTAACACAGATATTCCGTGGCTATTAAATTACTGTAGCTTCTATGACATCTCCTTCTCAATCGAGTCACGTTTCTAAGGAAACAACAGGATTTTCGAAAGGGGTACATTTCCTTTCCGATGCACTATTCCTTCTTTACTGCATCCCTCGCTCCCTCACATTGACGAATTATCACAGAAATTTTGGGGCTATGAAATACTATGAGTTCTATTATTTCTCCTTCTAAATCGAGTAACATTTCTATGGAAACGACAGCATTTTCTTTTTGGATACGACTATCTCCTTTCCGATGAACTATTCCATCTTTACTGCATTCCTCGCTCCCTCACATTGACGAATTGACACAGATATTGCGTCGCTATGAAACACTATGTGTTCAATGACATCTCCTACTTAATCGAGCAACCTTTCGATGGAAACGACAGGATTTCCTTTTGGGATACGAATATCTCCTTTCCGATGCACTATTCCAACTTTACTGCATTCCTCGCTCCCTCACATTGACGAATTGACACAGATATTGCGACGCTATGAGATACTATGGGTTCTATGACATCTCCGTCTAAATCGAGTATCGTTTCTATGGAAACGACTGGAATTTCTTTTGGGATACGACTATCTCCTTTCCAATACACTATTCCATCTTTACTGCATCCCTGGCTCCCTGCCATTTGCGAATTATCACGGAAATTGAGTCTCTATGACATACTAGGGGGTCTATGACTTCTCCCCTCCAAATCGAGTAATGTCTCTATGGAAACGACAGGATTTTCCTTTGGGATACGAGTATCTCCTTTCCGATGCACTGTTCCTTCTTTACTGCATACCTCGCTTCCTCACATTGACGAATTTATACAGAAATAGGGTGGCTATGAAATATTATGGGTTCAATGACATCTCCTTCAAAATCGAGTAACGTTTCTATGGAAACGACTGGATTATGTTTTGGGATACGAGTATTTCCGTTCCGATGCACAATTCCTTCTTTACTGCATCCCTCGCTCCCTCGCATTGACAAATTAACACAGAAATTGCGTCGCCATGACGTACTGTGGGTTCTATGACATTTCCTTCTAAATCGAATAACGTTTCAATGGAAACGACAGGATTGCCTTTAGGAATGCGAGTAACTCCTTTCCGATGCACTATTTCTTCTTTTTTGCATCTCTCGCTCCCCCACATTGACGAATTAACACAAGAATTGTGTCGCTATGAAATGCTATGGGTTCAATGACATCTCCTTGTAAATCGAGAAACGATTCGATGGAAACGACAGGATTTTCTTTTGGGACACGACTATCTCCTTTCCGATGCACTCTTCCTTCTTCACTGCATCCCTCGCTCCCTCTCATTGACGAATTTATACAGAAATTGCGACGCTATGAAATACTATGGGTTCTATGACATCTCCTTCACAATCGAGTAACGTTTCTATGGAAACGACTGGATTTTGTTTTGGGATACGAGTATTTCCGTTACGATGCACTATTCCTTCTTTACTGCATCCCTCGCTCCCTCACATTGACGAATTAACACAGTAATTGCGGGACTATGAAATACTTTGGGTTCTATGACTTCTCCATCTTAATCAGGTAACGTTTATATGGAAACGACAGGAATTTATTTTGGGATACGAGTATCTCCTTTCCGATGGACTATTCCTTCCTTACTGCATGCCTCGCTCCCTCATATTGACGAATTAACACAGAAATTGCGTCGTTATGAAATACTATGGGTTCTATGACATCTACTTCTAAATCGAAAAACGTTTCTATCGAAACGACAGGTTTTTCTTTTGGGATACGTGTATCTCCTTTCCGATGCACTATAACTTCTTTACTGGATCCCTCGCTCCCTCTCACTGACGAATTAACACAGAAATGGCGTCGCTATGAAATACTATGTGTTCTATGACATCTTCTCCTAAATCGAGTAACGTTTCTATGGATACGACATGATTTTCTTTTGGAATACGAGTATAACCTTTCCGATGCACTATTCCTTCATTACTGGACCACTCGCTCCCCCACATTGACGAAATAACACAGAAATTACGTCGCTGTGAGATACTGTAGGTTGTATGACATCACCTTCTAAATCGAGTATCGTTTCTATGGAAGATACAGGATTTTCTTTTGGGTTACGTGTATCTCCTTTCCGATGCACTATTCCCAATTTACTGCACCAATCGCTCCCTCACATTGACAAATTAACTCATAAATTGGGTCGCTATGTAATACTAGGGGTTCTATGACATCTCCTTCTAAATCGAGTAACGTTTCTATGGAAACGAAAGGATTTTATTTTGGGATACGACTATCTCCCTTCCGATGCACTATTCCTTCTTTACTGCATCCCTCGCTCCCTCACATTGACGAATTAACACAGAAATTGCGTCGCTATGAAATACTATGGGTTCTATGACATCTCCTTCAACAACGAGTAACGTTTCTATGGAAACGACCGGATTTTCCTTGGGGATACGAGTATCTCCTTTCCGATGCACCATTCCTTCACTACTTTATCCCTCGCTCCCCCTCATTGACGAAATAACACAGAAATTGCGTCGCTATGAGATACTATAGGTTGTATAACATCACCTTCTAAATCGAGTAATGTTTCTATGGAAAATGCAGGATTTTGTTTTGGGTTACGAGTATCTCCTTTCCGATGCACTATTCCTACTTTACTGCACCCCTCGCTCCCTCACATTGACCAATTAACACAAAAATTGGGTCGCTATGAAATACCACGGGCTCTATGATATCTCCTACTAAATCGAGAAACGTTTCTATGGAAACGGCCGGATTTTCTTTTGGGATACGAGTATCTCTTTCCCGATTCACTATTCCTTCCTTACTGCATTCCTCGCTCCCTCACATTGACGAATTAACACAGAAATTGCGTCGGTATGAATTACTATGGGTTCTACGACATCTCGTTCTAAATCGAGTAACATTTCTATCGATACTACAGGATTTTCTTTTGGTATACGAGTATCCCCATTCCGATGCACTATTCCTTCTTTACTGCATCCCTCGCTCCATCACATAAACGAATTAACACAGAAATTGCGTCGCTATGTTATACTATGGGTTCTATGACATCTCCTTCTAAATCGAGTAACGTTTCTATGGAAACGACAGGATTTTCTTTTGGGATACGACTCTTTCCCGATGCACTATCCCATCGTTACTGCATCTTTTGCTACCTCACATTGACGAATTATCACAGATATCGCGGGGCTAAGAAATAGTATGGGATCTATGACATCTCCTACTAAATCGAGTAACGTTTCTATGGAAACGACAGGATTTTCTTTTGGGATACGACTATCTCTTTTCCGATGCACTATTCCATCGTTACTGCATCTTTTGCTACCTCACATTGACGAATTATCACAGATATCGCGGGGCTAAGAAATACTATGGGTTTTATGACTTCTCCATCTAAATCGAGTAACGTTTCTATGGAAACGATAGGACTTTCCTTTGGGATACGACTATATCCTTTCCGATGCACTATTCCTTCTTTACTGCATCCCTCGCTCCCTCACACTGACGAATTAACACAGAAATTGCGTCGGTATGAATTACTATAGGTTCTACTACATCTCGTTCTAAATCGAGTAACGATTCTATCGATACTACAGGATTTTCTTTTGGGATACGAGTATCTCCATTCCGATGCACTATTCCTTCTTTACTGCATCCCTTGCTCCATCACATAGACGAATTAACACAGAAATTGCGTCGCTATATTATACTATGGGTTCTATGACATCTCCTTCTAAATTGAGTAACGTTCCTATGGAACGACAGAATTATCTTTTAAGATACGGCTATCTCCTTTCCGATGCACTATTCCTTCGTTACTGCATCCCTCGCTCCCTCACATTGACGAATTAGCACAGAAAATGCATCTTTATGAAATACTATTGGTTCCATGACATCTCCTCCTAAATAGAGTAACACTTCTATGGAAACGAACGGATTTTCTTTTGGTATTCGACTATCTCCTTTCCGATGCACTATTACTTCTTTACGGCAGCCCTCGCTCCCTCACATTGACGAATTAACACAGAAATTGCGTCGCTCTGAAATGCAATGGGTTCTATGACATCTCCTTCTAAATCGAGTTACGTATCAATGGAAACGAAAGGATTTTCTTTTGGGATTCGACTACCTCCTATCCGATGCACTATTCCTTCTTAACTGCATCCCTCGCTCCCACACATTGACGAATTAACAAAGAAATTGCGTCGCTATGAAATACTATGAGTTCTATGACTTGTCCTCCTAAATCGTGTGACGTTCAATGGAAGCGACAGGATTTTCTTTTGGGTTACGAGTATCTCCTATCCGATGCGCTATTCCTTCATTACTGCATCCCTCGCTCCCTCACAATGCCGCATTAGCACAGAAATTGCGTCGTTATAAAATACTAAGTGTTCTCTGACCTCTCCTTCTAAATCGAGTAACGTTTCTATGCAAACGACAGTATCTTGTTTTGGGATACGACTATCTCCTTTCCGATGCACTATTCCATCTTTACTGCATCCCTCCTTCCCTCACATTGACGAATTAACACAGCAATTGCGTCGCTATGAAATACTATGAGTTCTATGACATCTCTTTCTAGATCGAGTAACGTTTCTATGGAAACGACAAAATTTTCTTTTTGAATACCTCTAACTCCTGTCCGATTCACTATTCCTTCTTTTCTGCATCCCTCGCTCCCTCACATTGAGCAATTAACACACAAAATGGCGTCGCTATGAAATACTATGGGATCTATGACATTTCCTTCTAAATCAAGTAACGTTTCTATGGAAACGACGGGATTTTCTTCTCGGATACGAGTATCTCCTCTCCGATGCACAATTTGTTCTTTACTGCATCAATCGCTCCCTCACATTGTCGAATTAACACAGACATTGCGTCGCTATGAAATACTATGGGTTCTAGGACATCACCTTCTAAATCGAGAAAAGTTTCTATGGAAACTAGAGGATTTCCGTTTGGGATACGAGTATCTACTTACCAATGCACTATTAATTCTTTACTGCAACCCTCGCTATCTCACATTGACGAATTAACACAGATATCGCGGGTGTAAGAAACTCTATGGGTTCTATGACATCTACATCTAAATCGAGTAACGTTTCTATGGAAACGAAAGGACTTTCTTGTGGGATACGACTATCTCCTTTCCGATGCACTATTCCATCTTTACTGCATCCCTCCTTCCCTCACATTGAGGAATTAACACTGAAATTGGGTCGATATGAAATACTATGGGTTCTATGACATCTCCTTCTATATCGAGAAACGTTTCGATGGAAGTGACAGGAATTTCTTTTGGGATACGACTATCTTTTGTCCGATGCAATATTAATTCGCTACTGCATCCCTCGCTCCCTCATATTGACGAATGAACACAGAAATTGGGTCGCTATGAATTACTATGGGTTCTATGACATCTCCTTCTAAATCGAGTAACGTTTCTATCGAAACTACAGGATTTTCTTTTGGGATACGAGTATCTCCTCTCCGTAGCACAATTCCTTCTTTACTGCACCCTTCGCTCCCTCACATTGTTGAATTAACAC
This sequence comes from Schistocerca serialis cubense, assembly GCF_023864345.2. Taxonomy (NCBI): domain Eukaryota; kingdom Metazoa; phylum Arthropoda; class Insecta; order Orthoptera; family Acrididae; genus Schistocerca; species Schistocerca serialis. The sequence goes on along the minus strand of NC_064638.1, from coordinate 41,654,507 downwards.
AGAAATTGCGTCGCTATGAAATACTATTGGTTCTATGACATCACCTTCTAAATCGAGAAACGTGTCGATGGAAACGATTGGATTTTCTTGAAGGATACGACTATCTCGTTTCCGATGCACTCTTCAGTTTTTACTGTATCCCTCGTTCCTTCACATTGACGAATTAACACCGAATTTGCGTCGCTGTGAATTACTATGGATTCTATGACATCTAATTGCAAATCGAGTAACGCTTGTATGGAAACTACAGAAATTTTTTTTTTTGGGTTACGATTATCTCATTATCTCCTATCCGATGCACTATTCCATCTTTACTGCATCCCTCGCTCCCTCATATTGCCGTATTAACACAGAAATAGCGTCGCTATGAATTACTATGGGTTCTATGACATCTCCCTCTTAATCGAGTAACGTTTCTATGGAAACTACAGGATTTCCGTTTGGGATACGAGTATCTACTTACCAATGCACTATTCCTTCTTTACTGCATCCCTCGCTCCCTCACATTGACGAATTAACAGAGAATTAGCGTCGCTATGAAATACTATGGGTTCTATGACATCATCTTCTAAATCGAGTAACGTTTCTATGGAAACGACAGGATTTTCCTTGGGGATACGAGTATCTCCTTTCCGACGCACTATTACTTCATTACTGCATCTCTCGCTCCCTCACATTGACGAATTAACACAGAAATTGTGTCCCTATGAAATACTATGTGTTCTATAACATCTCCTTCTAAATCGAGAAACGTTTCGATGGAAACGACAGGATTTTAGTTTGGGATACGACTATCTTTTTTCCGATGCACTATTCCTTCCTTACTGCATCCCTCGCTCCCTCATATTGACGAATTAACACAGAAATGGCGTCGCTATGAATTACTATGGGTTCTATGACATCTCCTTCTTAATCGAGTAACGTTTCTATGGAAACTACTGGGTTTCCGTTTGGGATACGGGTATCTACTTACCGATGCACTATTCCTTCCTTACTGCATCCCTCGCTCCCTCACATTGACGAATTGACACAGAAATGGCGTCGCTATGAAATACTATGCGTTCTATGACAACTTCTTCTAAATCGAGTAACGTTTCTATGGAAACGCCCTCATTTTCTTTTGGGATACGAGTATCCCCTATCCGATGCACTATTCCTACATTACTGCATCCCTCGCTCCCTCACATTGTCGAATTAACACAGAAATTGCGTTGCTATAAAATACTTTGGGTTCTATGACATCACCTTCTAAATCGAGAAAAGTTTCGACGGAACGACAGGATTTTCATTTGGGATACGACTATCTCCTTTCCGATGCACTATTCCAGCTTTACTGCATCCCTCCCTCCCTCACATTGACGAATTAACACAGAAATTGCGTCGAGATGAAATACTATGGGTTGTATGACATGTCGTTCTAAATCGAGTAACGTTTCTATAGAAACTACAGGATTTTCTTTTGGGGTACGAGTATCTCCTTTCCGATGCACTATTCCTTCTTTACAGCATCCCTCGCTGCCTCACATTGACGAATTTTCAAAGAAATGGCGTCGCTATGAAATACTATGTGTTCTATGACTTCTCCTCCTAAATCGTGTGAAGTTTCTATGGAAGCGACAGGATTTTCTTTTGGGATACGAGTATCTCCTGTCCGATGCGCTATTCCTTCTTTACTGCATCCCTCGATCCATCACAATGCCGCATTAGCTCAGAAATTGCGTCGTTATGAAATACTAAGTTAACTATGACGTCTCCTTCTAAATCGAGTAACGTTTCTATGCAAACGACAGTATTGTTTCTTGGGATACGACTATCTCCTTTCCGATGCACTATTCCATCTTTACTGCATCTTTCCGTCCCTCACATTGAAGAATTAACACAGAAATTGCGTCGCTGTGAAATACTACGGTTTCTATGACATCTACTTGTGAATCGAGTAACGTTTGTATGGAAACTACTGGATTCTCTTTTGGGTTACGATTATCTCATTATCTCCTATCCGATGCACTATTCCTTCTTTGCTGCATCCCTCGCTCCCTCATATTGACGAATTAACACAGAAATAGCGTCGCTATGAAAGACTATGGGTTCTATGACATCTCCTTCTTAGTCGAGTAACGTTTCTATGGAAACTACAGGATTTCCGATTGGGATACGACTATCTCCTTTCCGATGCACTATTCCTTCTTTACTGAATCCCTCGGCCCCACACATTAACGAATTAACACAGAAATTGCGCGCTGCGAAATACTATGGGTTCTATGACATCTCCTCCAACAACGAGAAACGTTTCTATAGTAACGACAGGATTTTCCTTGGGGATACGAGTATCTCCTTTCCGATGCACTATTCCTTCATTTGTGCATCCCTCGCTCCCCCACATTGACGAAATAACACAGAAATTGCGTCGCTATGAGATACTACACTCCTGGAAATTGAAATAAGAACACCGTGAATTCATTGTCCCAGGAAGGGGAAACTTTATTGACACATTCCTGGGGTCAGATACATCAAATGATCACACTGACAGAACCACAGGCACATAGACACAGGCAACAGAGCATGCACAATGTCGGCACTAGTACAGTGTATATCCACCTTTCGCAGCAATGCAGGCTGCTATTCTCCCATGGAGACGATCGTAGTGATGCTGGATGTAGTCCTGTGGAACGGCTTGCCATGCCATTTCCACCTGGCGCCTCAGTTGGACCAGCGTTCGTGCTGGACGTGCAGACCGCGTGAGACGACGCTTCATCCAGTCCCAAACATGCTCAATGGGGGACAGATCCGGAGATCTTGCTGGTCAGGGTAGTTGACTTACACCTTCTAGAGCACGTTGGGTGGCACGGGATACATGCGGACGTGCATTGCCCTGTTGGAACAGCAAGTTCCCTTGCCGGTCTAGGAATGGTAGAACGATGGGTTCGATGACGGTTTGGATGTACCGTGCACTATTCAGTGTCCCCTCGACGATCACCAGTGGTGTACGGCCAGTGTAGGAGATCGCTCCTCACACCATGATGCCGGGTGTTGGCCCTGTGTGCCTCGGTCGTATGCAGTCCTGATTGTGGCGCTCACCTGCACGGCGCCAAACACGCATACGACCATCATTGGCACCAAGGCAGAAGCGACTCTCATCGCTGAAGACGACACGTCTCCATTCGTCCCTCCATTCACGCCTGTCGCGACACCACTGGAGGCGGGCTGCACGATGTTGGGGCGTGAGCGGAAGACGGCCTAACGGTGTGCGGGACCGTAGCCCAGCTTCATGGAGACGGTTGCGAATGGTCCTCGCCGATACCCCAGGAGCAACAGTGTCCCTAATTTGCTGGGAAGTGGCGGTGCGGTCCCCTACGGCACTGCGTAGGATCCTACGGTCTTGGCGTGCATCCGTGCGCCGCTGCGGTCCGGCCCCAGGTCGACGGGCACGTGCACCTTCTGCCGACCACTGGCGACAACATCGATGTACTGTGGAGACCTCACGCCCCACGTGTTGAGCAATTCGGCGGTACGTCCACCCGGCCTCCCGCATGCCCACTATACGCCCTCGCTCAAAGTCCATCAACTGCACATACGGTTGATGTCCACTCTGTCGCGTCATGCTACCAGTGTTAAAGACTGCGATGGAGCTCCGTATGCCACGGCAAACTGGCTGACACTGACGGCGGCGGTGCACAAATGCTGCGCAGCTAGCGCCATTCGACGGCCAACACCAGGGTTCCTGGTGTGTCCGCTGTGTCGTGCGTGTGATCATTGCTTGTAAAGCCCTCTCGCAGTGTCCGGAGCAAGTATGGTGGGTCTGACACACCGGTGTCAATGTGTTCTTTTTTCCATTTCCAGGAGTGTATATTTTTTATGACATCTCCATCTAAATCGAGTAACGTTTCTATGGAAAATACAGGATTTTCTTTTGGGCTACGATTATCTCACTATCCCCTATCCGATGCACTACTCCTTCTTTACTGCCTCCCCCGCCCCCTCACATTGACGAATTAACACAAAAATTGGGTCGCTATGATATACCACGGGCTCTATGACATCTCCTTCTAAATCGAGTAACGTTTCTTTGGATACGACAGGATTTCCTTTGGGGAGACGAGTATTCCCTCTCCGATGCACAATTCCTTCTTTACAGCATCCCTCGCTTTCTCACATTGACGAATTTTCACAGAAATGGCGTCGCTATGAAATACTATGTGTTCTATGACTTCTCCTCCTAAATCGTGTGAAGTTTCTATGGAAGCGACAGGATTTTCTCTTGGGAAACGAGTATCTCCTATCCGACGCACTAATCCATCTTTACTGCATCCCTCCTTCCCTCACATTGACGAATCAACACAGAAATTGCGTCGCTATGAAATACTATGGGCTCTATGACATGTCTTTCTAGAACGAGTAACGTTTCTATGGAAACGACAAAATTTTCTTTTGGGATACCTCTAACTCCTTTCCGATTCACTATTCCTTCTCTTCTGCATCCCTCACTCCCTCACATTGACGAGTTAACACAGAAATTGCGTCGCAATGAAATACTATGGGATCTATGACATCACCTTCTAAATCGAGAAACGTATCGATGGAAACGACTGAATTTTCTTGTGGGATACGACTATCTCGGTTCCGATGCACTCTTCATTCGTTACTGCATCATTCGTTCCTTCACATTGACGAATTAACACAGAAATTGCGTCGCTGTGAATTACTATGTGTTCTATGACATCTACTTGTAAATCGAGTAACGTTTGTGTGGAAACTACAGGATTTTCTTTTGGGTTACGATTATCTCATTTTCTCCTATCCGATGCACTAATCCTTCTTTACTGCATCCCTCGCTCCCTCAAATTGACGAATTAACACACAAATGGCGTCGCTATGAAATACTATGGGTTCTAAGACATCTTCTTCTAAATCGAGTAACTTTTCTATGGAAACGACAGGATTTTCTTTTGGGATACGAGTATCTCCTTTCCGATGCACTATTCCTTCGTTACTGCATCTTTTGCTACCTCACATTGACAAATTATCACAGATATCGCGGGGCTAAGAAATACTATGGGTTCTATGACTTCTCCATCTAAGTCTAGTAACGTTTCTATGGAAACGAAAGGACTGTCTTTTGGGATTCGACTATCTCCTTTCCGATGCCCTATTCCTTCTTTACTGCATCCCTCGCTCCCTCACATTTACGAACTATAACAGCAATTGCGTCGCTTTTAAATACTATGGGTTCTATGACTTCTCCTTCTAAATCGAGTAACGTTTCTATGGATACGACAGGTTTTTCTTTAGGGATACGAGTATCTCCTTTCCGATGCACTATTCCTTCTTTACTGCATCCTTCGCTCTCTCACATTGACGAATAAACATAGATATTGCGTCGATATGAAATACTATGGGTACTATGACTAATTATACTAAATCGAGTAACGTTTCTATAGAAACTACAGGATTTTCTTTTGGGGTACGAGTATCTCCTTTCCGATGCACTATTCCTTCTTTACAGCATCCCTCACTGCCTCACATTGACGAATTTTCAAAGGAATGGCGTCGCTATGAAATACTATGTGTTCTATGACTTCTCCTCCTAAATCGTGTGAAGTTTCTATGGAAGCGACAGGATTTTCTTTTGGGATACGAGTATCTCCTGTCCGATGCGCTATTCCTTCTTTACTGCATCCCTCGATCCATCACAATGCCGCATTAGCTCAGAAATTGCGTCGTTATGAAATACTAAGTTAACTATGACGTCTCCTTCTAAATCGAGTAACGTTTCTTTGCAAACGACAGTATTGTTTCTTGGGATACGACTATCTCCTTTCCGATGCACTATTCCATCTTTATTGCATCAATCCGTCCCTCACATTGAAGAATTAACACAGAAATTGCGTCGCTGTGAAATACTACGGTTTCTATGACTTCACTTTCTAGATCGAGTAACGTTTCTATGGAAACGACAAAATTTTTTTTTTGGATACCTCTAACTCCTTTCCGATTCACTATTCCTTCTTTTCTGCATCCCTCGCTCCCTCACATTGACGAATTAACACACAAAATGGCACCGCTATGAAATACTATTGGATCTATGACATCTCCTCCAACAACGAGAAACGTTTCTATGGTAACGACAGGATTTTCCTTGGGGATACGAGTATCTCCTTTCCGATGCACTATTCCTTCATTACTGCATCCCTCGTTCCTTCACATTGACGAATTAACACAGAAATTGCGTTGCTGTGAATTACTATGGGTTCTATGACATGTACTTGTGAATCGAGTAACGATTGTATGGAAACTACTGGATTCTCTTTTGGGTTACGATTATCTCATTATCTCCTATCCGATGCACTATTCCTTCTTTGCTGCATCCCTCGCTCCCTCATATTGACGAATTAACACAGAAATAGCGTCGCTATGAAAGACTATGGGTTCTATGACATCTCCTTCTTAGTCGAGTAACGTTTCTATGGAAACTACAGGATTTCCGATTGGGATACGACTATCTCCTTTCCGATGCACTATTCCTTCTTTACTGAATCCCTCGGCCCCACACATTAACGAATTAACACAGAAATTGCGCGCTGCGAAATACTATGGGTTCTATGACATCTCCTCCAACAACGAGAAACGTTTCTATAGTGACGACAGGATTTTCCTTGGGGATACGAGTATCTCCTTTCCGATGCACTATTCCTTCATTTGTGCATCCCTCGCTCCCTCACATTGACGAATTTTCAAAGAAATGGCGTCGCTATGAAATACTATGTGTTCTATGACTTCTCCTCCTAAATCGTGTGAAGTTTCTATGGAAGCGACAGGATTTTCTCTTGGGAAACGAGTATCTCCTATCCGACGCACTAATCCATCTTTACTGCATCCCTCCTTCCCTCACATTGACGAATCAACACAGAAATTGCGTCGCTATGAAATACTATGGGCTCTATGACATGTCTTTCTAGATCGAGTAACGTTTCTATGGAAACGACAAAATTTTCTTTTGGGATACCTCTAACTCCTTTCCGATTCACTATTCCTTCTCTTCTGCATCCCTCACTCCCTCACATTGACGAGTTAACACAGAAATTGCGTCGCAATGAAATACTATGGGATCTATGACATCACCTTCTAAATCGAGAAACGTATCGATGGAAGCGACTGAATTTTCTTGTGGGATACGACTATCTCGGTTCCGATGCACTCTTCCTTCGTTACTGCATCATTCGTTCCTTCACATTGACGAATTAACACAGAAATTGCGTCGCTGTGAATTACTATGTGTTCTATGACATCTACTTGTAAATCGAGTAACGTTTGTGTGGAAACTACAGGATTTTCTTTTGGGTTACGATTATCTCATTTTCTCCTATCCGATGCACTAATCCTTCTTTACTGCATCCCTCGCTCCCTCAAATTGACGAATTAACACACAAATGGCGTCGCTATGAAATACTATGGGTTCTAAGACATCTTCTTCTAAATCGAGTAACTTTTCTATGGAAACGACAGGATTTTCTTTTGGGGTACGAGTATCTCCTTTCCGATGCACTATTCCTTCTTTACTGCATCCTTCGCTCCCTCACATTGACGAATAAACATAGATATTGCGTCGATATGAAATACTATGGGTACTATGACTAATTATACTAAATCGAGTAACGTTTCTATAGAAACTACAGGATTTTCTTTTGGGGTACGAGTATCTCCTTTCCGATGCACTATTCCTTCTTTACAGCATCCCTCGCTGCCTCACATTGATGAATTTTCAAAGAAATGGCGTCGCTATGAAATACTATGTGTTCTATGACTTCTCCTCCTAAATCGTGTGAAGTTTCTATGGAAGCGACAGGATTTTCTTTTGGGATACGAGTATCTCCTGTCCGATGCGCTATTCCTTCTTTACTGCATCCCTCGATCCATCACAATGCCGCATTAGCTCAGAAATTGCGTCGTTATGAAATACTAAGTTAACTATGACGTCTCCTTCTAAATCGAGTAACGTTTCTATGCAAACGACAGTATTGTTTCTTGGGATACGACTATCTCCTTTCCGATGCACTATTCCATCTTTACTGCATCTTTCCGTCCCTCACATTGAAGAATTAACACAGAAATTGCGTCGCTGTGAAATACTACGGTTTCTATGACATCTCTTTCTAGATCGAGTAACGTTTCTATGGAAACGACAAAATTTTTTTTTGGATACCTCTAACTCCTTTCCTATTCACTATTCCTTCTTTTCTGCATCCCTCGCTCCCTCACATTGACGAATTAACACACAAAATGGCACCGCTATGAAATACTATAGGATCTATGACATCTCCTCCAACAACGAGAAACGTTTCTATGGTAACGACAGGATTTTCCTTGGGGATACGAGTATCTCCTTTCCGATGCACTATTCCTTCATTACTGCATCCCTCGTTCCTTCACATTGACGAATTAACACAGAAATTGCGTCGCTGTGAATTACTATGGGTTCTATGACATCTACTTGTGAATCGAGTAACGTTTGTATGGAAACTACTGGATTCTCTTTTGGGTTACGATTATCTCATTATCTCCTATCCGATGCACTATTCCTTCTTTGCTGCATCCCTCGCTCCCTCATATTGACGAATTAACACAGAAATAGCGTCGCTATGAAAGACTATGGGTTCTATGACATCTCCTTCTTAGTCGAGTAACGTTTCTATGGAAACTACAGGATTTCCGATTGGGATACGACTATCTCCTTTCCGATGCACTATTCCTTCTTTACTGAATCCCTCGGCCCCACACATTAACGAATTAACACAGAAATTGCGCGCTGCGAAATACTATGGGTTCTATGACATCTCCTCCAACAACGAGAAACGTTTCTATAGTAACGACAGGATTTTCCTTGGGGATACGAGTATCTCCTTTCCGATGCACTATTCCTTCATTTGTGCATCCCTCGCTCCCCCACATTGACGAAATAACACAGAAATTGCGTCGCTATGAGATACTACACTCCTGGAAATTGAAATAAGAACACCGTGAATTCATTGTCCCAGGAAGGGGAAACTTTATTGACACATTCCTGGGGTCAGATACATCACATGATCACACTGACAGAACCGCAGGCACATAGACACAGGCAACAGAGCATGCACAATGTCGGCACTAGTACAGTGTATATCCACCTTTCGCAGCAATGCAGGCTGCTATTCTCCCATGGAGACGATCGTAGAGATGCTGGATGTAGTCCTGTGGAACGGCTTGCCATGCCATTTCCACCTGGCGCCTCAGTTGGACCAGCGTTCGTGCTGGACGTGCAGACCGCGTGAGACGACGCTTCATCCAGTCCCAAACATGCTCAATGGGGGACAGATCCGGAGATCTTGCTGGTCAGGGTAGTTGACTTACACCTTCTAGAGCACGTTGGGTGGCACGGGATATATGCGGACGTGAATTGCCCTGTTGGAACAGCAAGTTCCCTTGCCGGTCTAGGAATGGTAGAACGATGGGTTCGATGACGGTTTGGATGTACCGTGCACTATTCAGTGTCCCCTCGACGATCACCAGTGGTGTACGGCCAGTGTAGGAGATCGCTCCCCACACCATGATGCCGGGTGTTGGCCCTGTGTGCCTCGGTCGTATGCAGTCCTGATTGTGGCGCTCACCTGCACGGCGCCAAACACGCATACGACCATCATTGGCACCAAGGCAGAAGCGACTCTCATCGCTGAAGACGACACGTCTCCATTCGTCCCTCCATTCACGCCTGTCGCGACACCACTGGAGGCGGGCTGCACGATGTTGGGGCGTGAGCGGAAGACGGCCTAACGGTGTGCGGGACCGTAGCCCAGCTTCATGGAGACGGTTGCGAATGGTCCTCGCCGATACCCCAGGAGCAACAGTGTCCCTAATTTGCTGGGAAGTGGCGGTGCGGTCCCCTACGGCACTGCGTAGGATCCTACGGTCTTGGCGTGCATCCGTGCGCCGCTGCGGTCCGGCCCCAGGTCGACGGGCACGTGCACCTTCCGCCGACCACTGGCGACAACATCGATGTACTGTGGAGACCTCACGCCATACGTGTTGAGCAATTCGGCGGTACGTCCACCCGGCCTCCCGCATGCCCACTATACGCCCTCGCTCAAAGTCCATCAACTGCACATACGGTTGATGTCCACTCTGTCGCGGCATGCTACCAGTGTTAAAGACTGCGATGGAGCTCCGTATGCCACGGCAAACTGGCTGACACTGACGGCGGCGGTGCACAAATGCTGCGCAGCTAGCGCCATTCGACGGCCAACACCAGGGTTCCTGGTGTGTCCGCTGTGTCGTGCGTGTGATCATTGCTTGTAAAGCCCTCTCGCAGTGTCCGGAGCAAGTATGGTGGGTCTGACACACCGGTGTCAATGTGTTCTTTTTTCCATTTCCAGGAGTGTATATTTTTTATGACATCTCCATCTAAATCGAGTAACGTTTCTATGGAAAATACAGGATTTTCTTTTGGGCTACAATTATCTCACTATCCACTATCCGATGCACTACTCCTTCTTTACTGCATCCCCCGCTCCCTCACATTGACGAATTAACACAAAAATTGGGTCGCTATGATATACCACGGGCTCTATGACATCTCCTTCTAAATCGAGTAACGTTTCTTTGGATACGACAGGATTTCCTTTGGGGAGACGAGTATTCCCTCTCCGATGCACAATTCCTTCTTTACAGCATCCCTCGCTCCCTCACATTGACAAATTTTCAAAGAAATGGCGTCGCTATGAAATACTATGTGTTCTATGACTTCTCCTCCTAAATCGTGTGAAGTTTCTATGGAAGCGACAGGATTTTCTCTTGGGAAACGAGTATCTCCTATCCGACGCACTAATCCATCTTTACTGCATCCCTCCTTCCCTCACATTGACGAATCAACACAGAAATTGCGTCGCTATGAAATACTATGGGCTCTATGACATGTCTTTCTAGATCGAGTGACGTTTCTATGGAAACGACAAAATTTTCTTTTGGGATACCTCTAACTCCTTTCCGATTCACTATTCCTTCTCTTCTGCATCCCTCACTCCCTCACATTGACGAGTTAACACAGAAATTGCGTCGCAATGAAATACTATGGGATCTATGACATCACCTTCTAAATCGAGAAACGTATCGATGGAAACGACTGAATTTTCTCGTGGGATACGACTATCTCGGTTCCGATGCACTCTTTCTTCGTTACTGCATCATTCGTTCCTTCACATTGACGAATTAACACAGAAATTGCGTCGCTGTGAATTACTATGTGTTCTATGACATCTACTTGTAAATCGAGTAACGTTTGTGTGGAAACTACAGGATTTTCTTTTGGGTTACGATTATCTCATTTTCTCCTATCCGATGCACTAATCCTTCTTTACTGCATCCCTCGCTCCCTAAAATTGACGAATTAACACACAAATGGCGTCGCTATGAAATACTATGGGTTCTAAGACATCTTCTTCTAAATCGAGTAACTTTTCTATGGAAACGACAGGATTTTCTTTTGGGATACGAGTATCTCCTTTCCGATGCACTATTCCTTCGTTACTGCATCTTTTGCTACCTCACATTGACAAATTATCACAGATATCGCGGGGCTAAGAAATACTATGGGTTCTATGACTTCTCCATCTAAGTCTAGTAACGTTTCTATGGAAACGAAAGGACTGTCTTTTGGGATTCGACTATCTCCTTTCCGATGCCCTATTCCTTCTTTACTGCATCCCTCGCTCCCTCACATTTACGAACTATAACAGCAATTGCGTCGCTTTTAAATACTATGGGTTCTATGACTTCTCCTTCTAAATCGAGTAACGTTTCTATGGATACGACAGGTTTTTCTTTAGGGATACGAGTATCTCCTTTCCGATGCACTATTCCTTCTTTACTGCATCCTTCGCTCCCTCACATTGACGAATAAACATAGATATTGCGTCGATATGAAATACTATGGGTACTATGACTAATTATACTAAATCGAGTAACGTTTCTATGGAAACGACAGGGTTTACTTTTGGGATACGACTATCTCCTTTCCGATGCACTATTTCTTCTTTACTGCATCCCTCGCTCCCTCACATTGACGAACTAACACAGAAATTGCGTCACAATGAAATATTGTGGGTTCTATGACTTCTCCTTGTAAATCAAGTAACGTTTCTATGGAAACGACAGGATTTTCTTTTGGGATTCGAGTATCAAGTTTCCGATTCACTATTCCTTCTTTATTGCATCCCTCGCTCCCTCACATTGGCGAATTAACACAGAAATTGCGTCGCTATGAAATGGTATGCGTTCTATGACTTATCATTCTATTTCGAGAACCGTTTCTATGGATACGACAGGATTTTCTTTTGGGATACGAGTATCTCTTTTCCGATGCACTATTCCTACTTTATTGAATGTCTCGCTCCCATCACACTGACGAATTAACACACAAATTGCGTCGCTATGAAATAGTATGGGTTCTATGACTTCTCCTTCTAAATTGAGTTACGTTCCTATGGTAACGACAGGATTTTCTTTTGGGATACGAGTATCTCCTTTCCGATGCGCATATCCTTCTTTACTGCATCCCTCGCTCCCTCACACTCACAAATTAACACAGATATTGATCGCTAAGAAATACTATATGTTCTATGACTTCTCCTTCTAAATCGAGTTATGTTTCAATGGAGACAACAGAATTATCTTTAGGGATACGAGTTGTTCCTTTCCGATGCACTATTCCTTCTTTACTGCATCCTTCGCTCTCTCACATTGACGAATGAACACAGAAATTGCGTCGCTATGAAATACTATGGGTTCTATGACTTATCCTTCTAAATCGAGTAACGTTTCTAAGGAATCGACCGGATTTTCTCTTGGGATACGAGTATCTCCTTTGCGATGCAGTATTCCTTCTTTACTGCAACCCTCGCTCCCTCACATTGACGAATTAAATCAGAAATTGATCGCTACCATATACTATGGGTTCCATGACATCCACTTCTAAATCGAGTAACGTTACAATGAAAACGACAGGAATTTGTTTTAAGATTGGAGTATCTCCATTCCGTTGCACCATTCCAACTTTACTGCATCCCTCGCTCCGTCACATTGACGAATTACCACAGAATTTCTTCGCTATGAAAAACTAAGGGTTCTATGGCTCCCCCTGCTAAATCGCGTTACGTTTCTATGGAAACTAGAGGATTTTCTTTTGGGATACGAGTATCCCCTTTCCGATGAACTATTCCATCTTTACTGCATCCCTCTCTCCCTCACATTGACGAATGAACACAGAAATTGCATCGCTAAGAGATACTATGAGATCTATGACTTCTCCTTCTGAATCGAGTAACCTCTCTATGGAAACGACATTATTTTCTTTTGGGATACGTCTATCTCCTTTCCGATGATCTTTTCCTTCTTTACTGCATCCCTCGCTCCGTCACATTGATGAATTAACACAGAAATTGGGTTGCTATGAAATAGTATGGGTTCCATGACATCTCCTTCCAACTTGAGTAACGTTTCTGTGGAAACGAGAGGATTTCCTTTTGGGATGCGAGTATCTCATTTACGATGCACTATTCCTTCTTTACTGCATGCATCGCTCCCTCACACTGACGAATTACCACAGAAATAGCGTCGCCATGAAATACTAAGGGTTCTATGACTTCTCCTTCTAAATCGAGTAACGTATCTAAGGAAACGACATGATTTTCTTTTGGGATACGAGTATCTCCTTTCCGATGCACTATTCCTTCTTTACTGCATTCCTCGCTCCCTCACATTGGCGATTTAACACAGATATTGCGTCGCTATGAAATACTATGTGTTCTATGACTTCTCCTTCAAAATCGAGTAACGTTTCTATTGAAATGACAGGAATTTCTTTTGGGATTCAAGTATCTCCTTTCCGATGCACTATTCCAACTCTACTGCATCCCTCGCTCCCACACATTCACGAATTAACACAGAATTTGCTTCGCAATGATAAACTATCGGTTCTATGACTTCTCTCTCCAAATCGAGTAACATTTCTATGGAAACGAGCGGATTTTCTTTTGGGGTACGAGTATCTCCTTTCAGATGCACTATTTCTTCTTTACTGCATCCCTCGCTTCCTCACACTGACGAATTAGCACAGAGATTGCGTCGCTATGAAATACTATGGGATCTATGACTTCTCCTTCTAAATCGAGTATCGTTTCTATGCAAGCGATTCGATTTTCTTTTGGGATACGAGTATCTCCTTTCCGATGCACTATTCCTTCATTACTGCATCCCTCGCTCCCTCACATTGACGATTTAACACAGATATTGCGTCGCTATGAAATACTATGTGTTCTATGACTTCTCCTTCTAAATCGAGTAACGTATCTAAGGAAACGACAGGATTTTCTTTTGGGATACGAGTATCTCTTTTCCGATGCACTATTCTTTCTATACTGCATCCCTCGCTCTGTCACATTGACGATTTAACACAGAAATTGCGTCGCTATGAAATACTGTGGGTTCTATGACTTTTCCTTCTAAATAATGTAACGTTCCTATGGAAACGACAGGATTTTCATTTGGGATGCGAGTATTTCCTTTCCGATGCACTATTCGTTCTTTACTGCATCACTCGCTCCCTCACATTGACGGATGAACACAGAAATTGGGTTTATACGAAATACTATGGGTTCTATGACAACTCCTTCCAACTCAAGTGACGTTTCTATGGAATCGACTGGATTTTCTTTTAGGATACGAGTATCTCCTTTCCGATGCACTATTCCTTCTTTACTGCATACCTCGCTGTCTCACATTGACAAATCAACACAAAAATTGCGTCGCTATGAAATACAATGGGCTCTGTGACTTCTCCTTTTAAATCGAGTAACTTTTCTATGGAAACGACAGGATCTTCTTTTGGGATACGAGTATCTCATTTCCGATGCACTATTCCTTCTTTACTGCATCACTCGCTCCCTCACATTGACGAATTAACACAGAAATTGCGTCGCTATGAAATACTATGGGTTCTAAGACTTCTCCTTCTATAAAGAGTAACGTTTCTATGGAAACGTCTGAATTTTCTTTTGGGATAGGAGTATTTCCTTTCCGATGCCCCATTCCTTCTTTACTGCATCACTCGCTCCCTCACATTGACGAATTAACACAGAAATTGCGTCGCTACGAAATACTATGGGATCTATGACTTCTCCTTCTAAATCGAGTAACATTTCTATGGAAACGAAAGGATTTTCTTTTGGGATACGAGTATTTCCTTTGCGATGCACTATTCGTTCTTTACTGCATCACTCGCTCCCTCACATTGACGAATGAAAACAGAAATTGCGTTTATATGAAATACTATGGGTTCTATGACAACTCCTTCCAACTCGAGTGACGTTTCTGTGGAAACGACATGATTTTCTTTTGGGATTCGAATATCTCCTTTCCGATGCACTATTCCTTCTTTACTGCATCCCTCGCTGTCTCACACTGACGAATCAACACAAAAATTACGTCGCTATGAAATACTATCAGTTCTATGGCTTCTCCTTCTAAATCGAGTAACGTTTCTATGGAAACGTCAGGATTTTCTTTTGGGATACGAGTATCTCCTTTCCGACGCACCATTCCTTCTTTACTGCATCACACTCTCCCTCACAATGACGAATTAACACAGAAATTGCGTCGCTATGAAATACTATGGATTCTAGGATTTCTCCTTCTATAAAGAGTAACGTTTCTATGGAAACGTCAGGATTTTGTTTTGCGATACGAGTATCTTCTTTCCAATGCACTACTCCTTCTTTACTGCATCCCTCGCTCCCGCACATTGACGTTTTTGCACAGCTATGAAATACTGTGTGTTCTATGACATCTCCTTCTAAATCGAGTAACGTTTCTATGGAAACGACAGGATTATCTTTTGGGATACGACTATCTCCTTTCCGATGCACTATTCTTTCTTTACTGCATCCCTCGCTGTCTCACACTGACGAATCAACACAAAAATTGCGTCGCTATGAAATACTATCAGTTCTATGGCTTCTCCTTCTAAATCGAGTAACGTTTCTATGGAAACGTTAGGATTTTCTTTTGGGATACGAGTATCTCCTTTCCGATGCACTACTCCTTCTTTACTGCATCCCTGGCTCCCGCACATTGACGTTTTTGCACAGATATTGCTTCGCAATGAAATCCTGTGGGTTCTATGACTTCACCTTCTAAATGTAGTATCATTTCTATGGAAACGACAGGATTTTCATTTGGGATAGGAGTCTCTTCTTTCCGATGCTCTATTCCTTCTTTTCTGCATCCCTCGCTCCCTCAAATTGACGAATTAACACTGAAACTGATCGCTATGATATACTATGGGTTCTATGTCCACTCCTTCTAATTCGAGTAACGTTTCTATGGTAACGACAGAATTTTCTTTTGGGATACGAGTATTTCCTTTCCGATGCACTATTGGTTCTTTACTGCATCTTTCGCTCCCTCACATTGACGAATGAAAACAGAAATTGCGTTTATATGAAATACTATGGGTTCTATGACAACTCCTTCCAACTCGAGTGACGTTTCTATGGAAACGACAGGATTTTCTTTTGGGATACGAGTATCTCCTTTCCGATGCACTATTCCTTCTTTACTGCATACCTCGCTGTCTCACATTGACAAATCAACACAAAAATTGCGTCGCTATGAAATACAATGGGCTCTGTGACTTCTCCTTTTAAATCGAGTAACTTTTCTATGGAAACGACAGGATCTTCTTTTGGGATACGAGTATCTCATTTCCGATGCACTATTCCTTCTTTACTGCATCACTCGCTCCCTCACATTGACGAATTAACACAGAAATTGCGTCGCTATGAAATACTATGGGTTCTAAGACTTCTCCTTCTATAAAGAGTAACGTTTCTATGGAAACGTCTGAATTTTCTTTTGGGATAGGAGTATTTCCTTTCCGATGCCCCATTCCTTCTTTACTGCATCACTCGCTCCCTCACATTGACGAATTAACACAGAAATTGCGTCGCTACGAAATACTATGGGATCTATGACTTCTCCTTCTAAATCGAGTAACATTTCTATGGAAACGAAAGGATTTTCTTTTGGGATACGAGTATTTCCTTTGCGATGCACTATTCGTTCTTTACTGCATCACTCGCTCCCTCACATTGACGAATGAAAACAGAAATTGCGTTTATATGAAACACTATGGGTTCTATGACAACTCCTTCCAACTCGAGTGACGTTTCTGTGGAAACGACATGATTTTCTTTTGGGATTCGAATATCTCCTTTCCGATGCACTATTCCTTCTTTACTGCATCCCTCGCTGTCTCACACTGACGAATCAACACAAAAATTACGTCGCTATGAAATACTATCAGTTCTATGGCTTCTCCTTCTAAATCGAGTAACGTTTCTATGGAAACGTCAGGATTTTCTTTTGGGATACGAGTATCTCCTTTCCGACGCACCATTCCTTCTTTACTGCATCACACTCTCCCTCACAATGACGAATTAACACAGAAATTGCGTCGCTATGAAATACTATGGATTCTAGGATTTCTCCTTCTATAAAGAGTAACGTTTCTATGGAAACGTCAGGATTTTGTTTTGCGATACGAGTATCTTCTTTCCAATGCACTACTCCTTCTTTACTGCATCCCTCGCTCCCGCACATTGACGTTTTTGCACAGCTATGAAATACTGTGTGTTCTATGACATCTCCTTCTAAATCGAGTAACGTTTCTATGGAAACGACAGGATTATCTTTTGGGATACGACTATCTCCTTTCCGATGCACTATTCTTTCTTTACTGCATCCCTCGCTGTCTCACACTGACGAATCAACACAAAAATTGCGTCGCTATGAAATACTATCAGTTCTATGGC
Source organism: Schistocerca serialis cubense (assembly GCF_023864345.2). NCBI lineage: Eukaryota > Metazoa > Arthropoda > Insecta > Orthoptera > Acrididae > Schistocerca > Schistocerca serialis. The sequence continues at coordinate 41,636,613 of NC_064638.1, read as the reverse complement.
TTCTCCTTCTAAATCGAGTAACGTTTCTATGGAAACGTTAGGATTTTCTTTTGGGATACGAGTATCTCCTTTCCGATGCACTACTCCTTCTTTACTGCATCCCTGGCTCCCGCACATTGACGTTTTTGCACAGATATTGCTTCGCAATGAAATCCTGTGGGTTCTATGACTTCACCTTCTAAATGTAGTATCATTTCTATGGAAACGACAGGATTTTCATTTGGGATAGGAGTCTCTTCTTTCCGATGCTCTATTCCTTCTTTTCTGCATCCCTCGCTCCCTCAAATTGACGAATTAACACTGAAACTGATCGCTATGATATACTATGGGTTCTATGTCCACTCCTTCTAATTCGAGTAACGTTTCTATGGTAACGACAGAATTTTCTTTTGGGATACGAGTATTTCCTTTCCGATGCACTATTGGTTCTTTACTGCATCTTTCGCTCCCTCACATTGACGAATGAAAACAGAAATTGCGTTTATATGAAATACTATGGGTTCTATGACAACTCCTTCCAACTCGAGTGACGTTTCTATGGAAACGACAGGATTTTCTTTTGGGATACGAGTATCTCCTTTCCGATGCACTATTCCTTCTATACTGCATTCCTCGCTCTGTCACATTGACGATTTAACACAGAAATTGCGTCGCTATGAAATACTGTGGGTTCTATGACTTTTCCTTCTAAATATTGTAACGTTCCTATGGAAACGACAGGATTTTCTTTTGGGATACTAGTATTTCCTTTGCGATGCACTATTCGTTCTTTACTGCATCCCTCGCTCCCTCACATTGACTAATTAACAAAGAAATTGGGTTGCTATGAATTACTATGGGTTCTACGACATCTCCTTCCAACTCGAGTAACATTTCAATGGAAGCGCCGGGATTTTCATTTGGGATACGACTATCTCCTCTCCGATGCACTATTCCTTCTTTACTGCATCCCTCGCTCCCTCCCATTGACGAATTAACACAGAAATTGCGTCGCTTTAAAATACTATGTGTTCTAAGACTTCTCCTTCTATAAAGAGTCACGTTTCTATGGAAACGTCAGGATTTTCTTTTGGGATACGAGTATCTCATTTACGATGCACTATTCCTTATTTACTGCATCCCTCGCTCCCTCACATTGACGATTTAACACAGATATTGCGTCGCTATGAAATACTATGTGTTCTATGACTTCTCCTTCTAAATCGAGTAACGTATCTATGCAAACGACAGCAATTTCATTTGGGATACGAGTATCTCCTTTCCGATGCACTATTTCTACCTCACTGCATCCTTCGTTCCGTTACATTGACGAATGAAAACAGAAATTGCGTCGCTATGAAATACTATGGGTTCTATGACTTCACCTTCTAAATATGGTAACATTTCTATGGAAACGACATGATTTTCTTTTGGGATACGAGTATCTCCTTTCCGATGCACTATTCCTTCTTTACTGCATTCCTCGCTCCCTCACATTGGCGATTTAACACAGATATTGCGTCGCTATGAAATACTATGTGTTCTATGACTTCTCCTTCAAAATCGAGTAACGTTTCTATTGAAATGACAGGAATTTCTTTTGGGATTCAAGTATCTCCTTTCCGATGCACTATTCCAACTCTACTGCACCCCTCGCTCCCACACATTCACGAATTAACACAGAATTTGCTTCGCAATGATAAACTATCGGTTCTATGACTTCTCTCTCCAAATCGAGTAACATTTCTATGGAAACGAGCGGATTTTCTTTTGGGGTACGGGTATCTCCTTTCAGATGCACTATTTCTTCTTTACTGCATCCCTCGCTTCCTCACACTGACGAATTAGCACAGAGATGGCGTCGCTATGAAATACTATGGGATCTATGACTTCTCCTTCTAAATCGAGTATCGTTTCTATGCAAACGATTCGATTTTCTTTTGGGATACGAGTATCTCCTTTTCGATGCACTATTCCTTCTTTACTGCATCCCTCGCTCCCTCACATTGACGATTTAACACAGATATTGCGTCGCTATGAAATACTATGTGTTCTATGACTTCTCCTTCTAAATCGAGTAACGTATCTAAGGAAACGACAGGATTTTCTTTTGTGATACGAGTATCTCTTTTCCGATGCACTATTCTTAATATACTGCATCCCTCGCTCTGTCACATTGACGATTTAACACAGAAATTGCGTCGCTATGAAATACTGTGGGTTCTATGACTTTTCCTTCTAAATAATGTAACGTTCCTATGGAAACGACAGGATTTTCATTTGGGATGCGAGTATTTCCTTTCCGATGCACTATTCGTTCTTTACTGCATCACTCGCTCCCTCACATTGACGGATGAACACAGAAATTGGGTTTATACGAAATACTATGGGTTCTATGACAACTCCTTCCAACTCAAGTGACGTTTCTATGGAATCGACTGGATTTTCTTTTAGGATACGAGTATCTCCTTTCCGATGCACTATTCCTTCTTTACTGCATACCTCGCTGTCTCACATTGACAAATCAACACAAAAATTGCGTCGCTATGAAATACAATGGGCTCTGTGACTTCTCCTTTTAAATCGAGTAACTTTTCTATGGATACGACAGGATCTTCTTTTGGGATACGAGTATCTCATTTCCGATGCACTATTCCTTCTTTACTGCATCACTCGCTCCCTCACATTGACGAATTAACACAGAAATTGCGTCGCTATGAAATACTATGGGTTCTAAGACTTCTCCTTCTATAAAGAGTAACGTTTCTATGGAAACGTCTGAATTTTCTTTTGGGATAGGAGTATTTCCTTTCCGATGCCCCATTCCTTCTTTACTGCATCACTCGCTCCCTCACATTGACGAATTAACACAGAAATTGCGTCGCTACGAAATACTATGGGATCTATGACTTCTCCTTCTAAATCGAGTAACATTTCTATGGAAACGAAAGGATTTTCTTTTGGGATACGAGTATTTCCTTTGCGATGCACTATTCGTTCTTTACTGCATCACTCGCTCCCTCACATTGACGAATGAAAACAGAAATTGCGTTTATATGAAATACTATGGGTTCTATGACAACTCCTTCCAACTCGAGTGACGTTTCTGTGGAAACGACCGGACTTTCTTTTGGGATACGAATATCTCCTTTCCGATGCACTATTCCTTCTTTACTGCATCCCTCGCTGTCTCACACTGACGAATCAACACAAAAATTACGTCGCTATGAAATACTATCAGTTCTATGGCTTCTCCTTCTAAATCGAGTAACGTTTCTATGGAAACGTCAGGATTTTCTTTTGGGATACGAGTATCTCCTTTCCGACGCACCATTCCTTCTTTACTGCATCACACTCTCCCTCACAATGACGAATTAACACAGAAATTGCGTCGCTATGAAATACTATGGATTCTAGGATTTCTCCTTCTATAAAGAGTAACGTTTCTATGGAAACGTCAGGATTTTGTTTTGCGATACGAGTATCTTCTTTCCGATGCACTACTCCTTCTTTACTGCATCCCTCGCTCCCGCACATTGACGTTTTTGCACAGCTATGAAATACTATGTGTTCTATGACATCTCCTTCTAAATCGAGTAACGTTTCTATGGAAACGACAGGATTATCTTTTGGGATACGACTATCTCCTTTCCGATGCACTATTCTTTCTTTACTGCATCCCTCGCTGTCTCACACTGACGAATCAACACAAAAATTGCGTCGCTATGAAATACTATCAGTTCTATGGCTTCTCCTTCTAAATCGAGTAACGTTTCTATGGAAACGTTAGGATTTTCTTTTGGGATACGAGTATCTCCTTTCCGATGCACTACTCCTTCTTTACTGCATCCCTCGCTCCCGCACTTTGACGTTTTTGCACAGATATTGCTTCGCAATGAAATACTGTGGGTTCTATGACTTCACCTTCTAAATGTAGTATCATTTCTATGGAAACGACAGGATTTTCATTTGGGATAGGAGTCTCTTCTTTCCGATGCTCTATTCCTTCTTTTCTGCATCCCTCGCTCCCTCAAATTGACGAATTAACACTGAAACTGATCGCTATGATATACTATGGGTTCTATGTCCACTCCTTCTAATTCGAGTAACGTTTCTATGGTAACGACAGAATTTTCTTTTGGGATACGAGTATTTCCTTTCCGATGCACTATTGGTTCTTTACTGCATCTTTCGCTCCCTCACATTGACGAATGAAAACAGAAATTGCGTTTATATGAAATACTATGGGTTCTATGACAACTCCTTCCAACTCGAGTGACGTTTCTATGGAAACGACAGGATTTTCTTTTGGAATACGAGTATCTCCTTTCCGATGCACAATTCCTTCTATACTGCATCCCTCGCTCTGTCACATTGACGATTTAACACAGAAATTGCGTCGCTATGAAATACTGTGGGTTCTATGACTTTTCCTTCTAAATATTGTAACGTTCCTATGGAAACGACAGGATTTTCTTTTGGGATACTAGTATTTCCTTTGCGATGCACTATTCGTTCTTTACTGCATCCCTCGCTCCCTCACATTGATTAATTAACACAGAAATTGGGTTGCTATGAATTACTATGGGTTCTACGACATCTCCTTCCAACTCGAGTAACATTTCAATGGAAGCGCCGGGATTTTCATTTGGGATACGACTATCTCCTCTCCGATGCAATATTCCTTCTTTACTGCATCCCTCGCTCCCTCCCATTGACGAATTAACACAGAAATTGCGTCGCTATAAAATACTATGAGTTCTAAGACTTCTCCTTCTATAAAGAGTCACGTTTCTATGGAAACGTCAGGATTTTCTTTTGGGATACGAGTATCTCATTTACGATGCACTATTCCTTATTTACTGCATGCATCGCTCCCTCACACTGACGAATTAACACAGAAATTGCTTCGCTATGAAATACTAAGGGTTCTATGACTTCTCCTTCTAAATCGAGTAACGTATCTAAGGAAACGACAGGATTTTCTTTTGGGATACGAGTATCTCCTTTCCGATGCACTATTCCTTCGTTACTGCATCTTTTGCTACCTCACATTGACAAATTATCACAGATATCGCGGGGCTAAGAAATACTATGGGTTCTATGACTTCTCCATCTAAGTCTAGTAACGTTTCTATGGAAACGAAAGGACTGTCTTTTGGGATTCGACTATCTCCTTTCCGATGCCCTATTCCTTCTTTACTGCATCCCTCGCTCCCTCACATTTACGAACTATAACAGCGATTGCGTCGCTTTTAAATACTATGGGTTCTATGACTTCTCCTTCTAAATCGAGTAACGTTTCTATGGATACGACAGGTTTTTCTTTAGGGATACGAGTATCTCCTTTCCGATGCACTATTCCTTCTTTACTGCATCCTTCGCTCCCTCACATTGACGAATAAACATAGATATTGCGTCGATATGAAATACTATGGGTACTATGACTAATTATACTAAATCGAGTAACGTTTCTATGGAAACGACAGGGTTACTTTTGGGATACGACTATCTCCTTTCCGATGCACTATTTCTTCTTTACTGCATCCCTCGCTCCCTCACATTGACGAACTAACACAGAAATTGCGTCACAATGAAATATTGTGGGTTCTATGACTTCTCCTTGTAAATCAAGTAACGTTTCTATGGAAACGACAGGATTTTCTTTTGGTATTCGAGTATCTAGTTTCCGATTCACTATTCCTTCTTTATTGCATCCCTCGCTCCCTCACATTGGCGAATTAACACAGAAATTGCGTCGCTATGAAATGGTATGCGTTCTATGACTTATCATTCTATTTCGAGAACCGTTTCTATGGATACGACAGGATTTTCTTTTGGGATACGAGTATCTCTTTTCCGATGCACTATTCCTACTTTATTGAATGTCTCGCTCCCATCACACTGACGAATTAACACACAAATTGCGTCGCTATGAAATAGTATGGGGTCTATGACTTCTCCTTCTAAATTGAGTTACGTTCCTATGGTAACGACAGGATTTTCTTTTGGGATACGAGTATCTCCTTTCCGATGCACATATCCTTCTTTACTGCATCCCTCGCTCCCTCACACTCACAAATTAACACAGATATTGATCGCTAAGAAATACTATATGTTCTATGACTTCTCCTTCTAAATCGAGTTATGTTTCAATGGAGACAACAGAATTATCTTTAGGGATACGAGTTGTTCCTTTCCGATGCACTATTCCTTCTTTACTGCATCCTTCGCTCTCTCACATTGACGAATGAACACAGAAATTGCATCGCTATGAAATACTATGGGTTCTATGACTTCACTTTCTAAATTGAGTAACAATTCTATGGAGACGAGAGGATTTTCTTTTGGGATACGAGTATCTCCTTTGCGATGCAGTATTCCTTCTTTACTGCAACCCTCGCTCCCTCACATTGACGAATTAAATCAGAAATTGATCGCTACCATATACTATGGGTTCCATGACATCCACTTCTAAATCGAGTAACGTTACAATGAAAACGACAGGAATTTGTTTTAAGATTGGAGTATCTCCATTCCGTTGCACCATTCCAACTTTACTGCATCCCTCGCTCCCTCACATTGACGAATTACCACAGAATTTCTTCGCTATGAAAAACTAAGGGTTCTATGGCTCCCCCTGCTAAATCGCGTTACGTTTCTATGGAAACTAGAGGATTTTCTTTTGGGATACGAGTATCCCCTTTCCGATGAACTATTCCATCTTTACTGCATCCCTCTCTCCCTCACATTGACGAATGAACACAGAAATTGCATCGCTAAGAGATACTATGAGATCTATGACTTCTCCTTCTGAATCGAGTAACCTCTCTATGGAAACGACATTATTTTCTTTTGGGATACGTCTATCTCCTTTCCGATGATCTTTTCCTTCTTTACTGCATCCCTCGCTCCGTCACATTGATGAATTAACACAGAAATTGGGTTGCTATGAAATAGTATGGGTTCCATGACATCTCCTTCCAACTTGAGTAACGTTTCTGTGGAAACGAGAGGATTTCCTTTTGGGATGCGAGTATCTCATTTACGATGCACTATTCCTTCTTTACTGCATGCATCGCTCCCTCACACTGACGAATTACCACAGAAATAGCGTCGCCATGAAATACTAAGGGTTCTATGACTTCTCCTTCTAAATCGAGTAACGTATCTAAGGAAACGACATGATTTTCTTTTGGGGTACGAGTATCTCCTTTCAGATGCACTATTTCTTCTTTACTGCATCCCTCGCTTCCTCACACTGACGAAGTAGCACAGAGATTGCGTCGCTATGAAATACTATGGGATCTATGACTTCTCCTTCTAAATCGAGTATCGTTTCTATGCAAACGATTCGATTTTCTTTTGGGATACGAGTATCTCCTTTCCGATGCACTATTCCTTCTTTACTGCATCCCTCGCTCCCTCACATTGACGATTTAACACAGATATTGCGTCGCTATGAAATACTATGTGTTCTATGACTTCTCCTTCTAAATCGAGTAACGTATCTAAGGAAACGACAGGATTTTCTTTTGGGATACGAGTATCTCTTTTCCGATGCACTATTCTTTCTATACTGCATCCCTCGCTCTGTCACATTGACGATTTAACACAGAAATTGCGTCGCTATGAAATACTGTGGGTTCTATGACTTTTCCTTCTAAATAATGTAACGTTCCTATGGAAACGACAGGATTTTCATTTGGGATGCGAGGATTTCCTTTCCGATGCACTATTCGTTCTTTACTGCATCACTCGCTCCCTCACATTGACGGATGAACACAGAAATTGGGTTTATACGAAATACTATGGGTTCTATGACAACTCCTTCCAACTCAAGTGACGTTTCTATGGAATCGACTGGATTTTCTTTTAGGATACGAGTATCTCCTTTCCGATGCACTATTCCTTCTTTACTGCATACCTCGCTGTCTCACATTGACAAATCAACACAAAAATTGCGTCGCTATGAAATACAATGGGCTCTGTGACTTCTCCTTTTAAATCGAGTAACTTTTCTATGGAAACGACAGGATCTTCTTTTGGGATACGAGTATCTCATTTCCGATGCACTATTCCTTCTTTACTGCATCACTCGCTCCCTCACATTGACGAATTAACACAGAAATTGCGTCGCTATGAAATACTATGGGTTCTAAGACTTCTCCTTCTATAAAGAGTAACGTTTCTATGGAAACGTCTGAATTTTCTTTTGGGATAGGAGTATTTCCTTTCCGATGCCCCATTCCTTCTTTACTGCATCACTCGCTCCCTCACATTGACGAATGAAAACAGAAATTGCGTTTATATGAAATACTATGGGTTCTATGACAACTCCTTCCAACTCGAGTGACGTTTCTGTGGAAACGACAGGATTTTCTTTTGGGATACGAATATCTCCTTTCCGATGCACTATTCCTTCTTTACTGCATCCCTCGCTGTCTCACACTGACGAATCAACACAAAAATTACGTCGCTATGAAATACTATCAGTTCTATGGCTTCTCCTTCTAAATCGAGTAACGTTTCTATGGAAACGTCAGGATTTTCTTTTGGGATACGAGTATCTCCTTTCCGACGCACCATTCCTTCTTTACTGCATCACACTCTCCCTCACAATGACGAATTAACACAGAAATTGCGTCGCTATGAAATACTATGGATTCTAGGATTTCTCCTTCTATAAAGAGTAACGTTTCTATGGAAACGTCAGGATTTTGTTTTGCGATACGAGTATCTTTTTTCCGATGCACTACTCCATCTTTACTGCATCCCTCGCTCCCGCACATTGACGTTTTTGCACAGCTATGAAATACTATGTGTTCTATGACATCTGCTTCTAAATCGAGTAACGTTTCTATGGAAACGACAGGATTTTCTTTTGGGATACGACTATCTCCTTTCCGATGCACTATTCTTTATTTACTGCATCCCTCGCTGTCTCACACTGACGAATCAACACAAAAATTGCGTCGCTATGAAATACTATCAGTTCTATGGCTTCTCCTTCTAAATCGAGTAACGTTTCTATGGAAACGTTTGGATTTTCTTTTGGGATACGAGTATCTCCTTTCCGATGCACTACTCCTTCTTTACTGCATCCCTCGCTCCCGCACATTCACGTTTTTGCACAGATATTGCTTCGCAATGAAATACTGTGGGTTCTATGACTTCACCTTCTAAATGTAGTATCATTTCTATGGAAACGACAGGATTTTCATTTGGGATAGGAGTCTCTTCTTTCCGATGCTCTATTCCTTCTTTTCTGCATCCCTCGCTCCCTCAAATTGACGAATTAACACTGAAACTGATCGCTATGATATACTATGGGTTCTATGTCCACTCCTTCTAATTCGAGTAACGTTTCTATGGTAATGACAGAATTTTCTTTTGGGATACGAGTATTTCCTTTCCGATGCACTATTGGTTCTTTACTGCATCTTTCGCTCCCTCACATTGACGAATGAAAACAGAAATTGCGTTTATATGAAATACTATGGGTTCTATGACAACTCCTTCCAACTCGAGTGACGTTTCTATGGAAACGACAGGATTTTCTTTTGGGACACGATTATCTCCTTTCCGATGCACTATTCCTTCTATACTGCATCCCTCGCTCTGTCACATTGACGATTTAACACAGAAATTACGTCGCTATGAAATACTGTGGGTTCTATGACTTTTCCTTCTAAATATTGTAACGTTCCTATGGAAACGACAGGATTTTCTTTTGGGATACTAGTATTTCCTTTGCGATGCACTATTCGTTCTTTACTGCATCCCTCGCTCCCTCACATTGACTAATTAACACAGAAATTGGGTTGCTATGAATTACTATGGGTTCTACGACATCTCCTTCCAACTCGAGTAACATTTCAATGGAAACGACAGGATTTTGTTTTGGGATTCGGGTATCTATATTCCGATGCACCATTCCAACTTTATTGCCTCCCTCGCTCACTCAAATTGACGAATAAACACAGAATTTACTTCGCTATTTAAAACTATGGGTTCTATGTCTCCTCCTGCTAAATCGAGTAACGTTTCAATGGAAACTAGAGGATTTTGTTTTGGGATACGGGTACCTCCTTTCCGATGCACTATTCCTTCTTTACTGCATCCCTCGCTCCCTCCCATTGACGAATTAACACAGAAATCGCGTCGCTATAAAATACTATGTGTTCTAAGACTTCTCCTTCTATAAAGAGTCACGTTTCTATGGAAACGTCAGGATTTTCTTTTGGGATACGAGTATCTCATTTACGATGCACTATTCCTTATTTACTGCATGCATCGCTCCCTCACACTGACGAATTAACACAGAAATTGCTTCGCTATGAAATACTATGTGTTCTATGACTTCTCCTTCTAAATCGAGTAACGTATCTATGCAAACGACAGGATTTTCTTTTGGGATACGAGTATCTCCTTTCCGATGCACTGTTTCTTCCTCACTGCATCCCTCGTTCCGTTACATTGACGAATTAACACAAAGATAGCGTCGCTATGAAATACTATGGGTTCTATGACTTCACCTTCTAAATATAGTAACATTTCTATGGAAACGACAGGATTTTCTTTTAGGATACGATTATCTCCTTCCCGATGCACTATTCCATTTTTACTTCATTCCTCGCTGCCTCACATTGGCGATTTAACACAGATATTGCGTCGCTATGAAATACTATGTGTTGTATGACTTCTCCTTCAACATCGAGTAACGTTTGTCTTGAAACGACAGGATTTTCTATTGGGATTCAAGTATCTCCTTTCCGATGCACTATTCCAACTCTACTGCATCCCTCGCTCCCTCACATTCACGAATTAACACAGAATTGGCTTCGCAATGATAAACTATGGGTTCTATGCCTTCTCTTTCCAAATCGAGTAACTTTTCAATGGAAACGACCGGATTTTCTTTTGGGATACGACTATCTCCTTTCCGATGCATTATTCTTTCTTTACGGCATCACTCGCTCCCTCACATTTACGAATGAACAGAGAAATAGCGTTTATATGAAATACTATGGGTTCTATGACAACTCCTTCCAACTCGAGAGACGTTTCTATGGAAACGTCAGGATTTTCCTTTGGGATACGTACCTCATTTCCGATGCACTATTCCTTCTTTACTGCAACCCTCGCTCCCTCACATTGGCGAATTAACACAGAAATTGTGTCGCTATGAAATACTATCAGTTCTATGGCTTCTCCTTCTAAATCGAGTAACGTTTCTATGGAAACGACAGGAATTTCTTTTGGGATACGAGTATCTCCATTCCGATGCACTATTCCATCTTTACTGCATCCCTCGCTGTCTCACACTGACGAATCAACACATAAATTGCGTCGCTATGAAATACAATGGGCTCTGTGACTTCTCCTTCTAAATCGAGAAACGTTTGTATGGAAACGACAGGATCTTCTTTTGGGATACGAGATTCTCATTTCCGATGCATTATTCCTTCTTTACTGCATCCCTCGCTCCTTCACACTGGCGAATTAACACAGAAATTGCGTCGCTAGGAAATACTATGTGTTCTATGGGTTCTCTTTCTAAATCGAGGAACGTTTCTATGGAAACGTCAGGATTTTCTTTTGGGATTCGAGTATCTCCTTTCCGATGCACTATTTCTTCCTCACTGCATCCCTCGTTCCGTTACATTGACGAATTAACACAGAAATTGCGTCGCTATGAAATACTATGGGTTCTATGACTTCACCTTTTAAATATAGTAACATTACTCTGGAAACGACAGGATTTTCTTTTGGGATACGAGTATCTCCTTCCCGATGCACTATTCCTTCTTTACGGCATCCGTCGCTCCCTCACATTGACGAATGAACTCAGAAATTAGGTGACTATGAGATACTATGTGTCCTATGACTTCAGCTTCTAAATCGAGTAACATTTCTATGGAAACGACAGGTTTTTTCTTTTGATATTCGAGTCTCTCCTTACCGATGCTCTATTCCTTCTTTTCTGCATCCCTCGCTCCCTCACATTGACGAATTAACTCAGAAATTGATCGCTATGTAATACTATGGGTTCTATGTATTCTCATTCTAAGTCGAGTAACGTTTCGATGGAAACGAAAGAATTTTCTTTTGGGATACGAGTATTTCCTTTCCGATGCACCATTCGTTCCTTACAGCATCCCTCGCTCCCTCACATTGACGAATGAACTCAGAAATTGCGTTGCTATGAAATACTATGGGTTCCATGACATCTCCTTCTAAATCGAGTAGCGTTTCAATGGAAACGACAGGATTTTGTTTTGGGATTCGGGTATCTATATTCCGATGCACCATTCCAACTTTATTGCCTCCCTCGCTCACTCAAATTGACGAATAAACACAGAATTTGCTTCGCTATTTAAAACTATGGGATCTATGTCTCCTCCTGCTAAATCGAGTAACGTTTCAATGGAAACTAGAGGATTTTGTTTTGGGATACGGGTACCTCCTTTCCGATGCACTATTCCTTCTTTACTGCATCCCTCGGTCCCTCAAATTGACGAATTAACACAGAAATTGGTCGCTATTAAAGTACTATGGGTTCTACGTCCCTCCTTCTAAATGAAGTAACGTTTCTATGGAAACGACAAGATTTTATTTTGTGATACGAGAATCTCTTCTACGAAGCACTATTCCTTCTTCACTGCATCACTCGCTCTCTAAAATTGTCAAATCAACACAGTATTTGCGTTGCTATGAATTACTATGGGTTCTATGTCTTCTCCTTCTAAATCGAGTAACGTTTCTATGGAAACGTCAGGATTTTCTTTTGGGATACGAGTATTTCTTTTCCGATGCACTATTCGTTCTCTACTGCATCACTCGCTCCCTCACATTGACGAATGAACACAGAAATAGCGTTTATATGAAATACTATGGGTTCTATGACAACCCTTCCAACTCGAGTGACGTTTCTATGGAAACGATAGGATTTTCTTTTGGGATACGAGTATCTCCTTTCCGATGCACTATTCCTTCTTTACTGCATCCCTCGCTGTCTCACACTGACGAATCAACACAAAAATTGCGTCGCTATGAAATAAAACGGGCTCTGTGACTTCTCCTTCTAAATCGAGTAACGTTTCTATGGAAACGACAGGATCTTTTTTTGGGATACGAGTATCTCATTTCCGATGCCCTATTCCTTCTTTACTGCATCCCTCTCTCCCTCACACTGGCGAATTAACACAGATATTGCGTCGCTATGATATACTATCAGTTCTATGGCTTCTCCTTCTAAATCGAGTATCGTTTCTATGGAAACGACAGGATTTTCTTTTGGGATACGGGTATCTCCTTTCCGATGCACTATTCCTTCTTCACTGCATCCCCCGCTGTCTCACACTGACGAATCAACACAAAAATTGCGTCGCTATGAAATAAAATGGGCTCTGTGACTTCTGCTTCTAAATCGAGTAACGTTTCTATGGAAACGACAGGATCTTCTTTTGGGATACGAGTATCTCATTTCCGATGCACTATTCCTTCTTTACTGCATCCCTCGCTCCCTCACACTGGCTAATTAACACAGAAATTGCGTCGCTATGAAATACTATGTGTTCTATGGCTTCTCCTTCTAAATCGAGTAACGTTTCTACGGAAACGACAGGATTTTCTTTTGGGATAGGAGTATCACCTTTCCGATGCACTATTCCTTCTTTACTGCATCACTCACTTCCTCACATTGACGAATTGACACAGAAATTGCGTCGCTATGAAATACTATGGGTTCTAGGATTTCTCCTTCTATAAAGAGTAACGTTTCTATGGAAATGTCAGGATTTTCTTTTGAGATACGAGTATCTCCTTTCGGATGCACTACTCTTTCTTTTCTGCATCCCCCGCTGCCTCAAATTGACGAATTAACACTGAAACTGATCGCTATGAGATACTATGGGTTCTATGTCCGCTCCTTCTAAATCGAGTAACGTTCCTATGGTAACGACAGAATTTTCTTTTGGGATACGAGTATTTCCTTTCCCATGCACTATTCGTTCTTTACTGCATCCCTCGCTCCCTCACATTGACGAATTAACACAGAAATTGATCGCTATGAAATACTATGGGTTCTATGACTTCTCCTTCTAAATCGAGTAACATTTCTATGGAAACGAAAGGATTTTCTTTTGGGATACGAGTATTTCCATTCCGATGCACTATTCGTTCTTTACTGCATCCCTCGCTAACTCGCATTGACGAATTAACACCGAGATTGCGTCGCTATGAGAATCTATGGGTTCTATGACTGCTCCTTCTAAATAGAGTAACATTTATATGGAGACGACAGGATAATCTTTTGGGATACGAGTATCTCCTTTCCGATGCACTATTCCTTCTTTACTGCGTCCCGCGATCCCTCACATTGACGAATTAACACAGAAATTGATCGCTATTGTATACTATGGGTTCTATGACTTCTCATTCTAAGTCGAGTAACGTTTCCATGGAAACGACAGAATTTTCTTTTGGGGTACGATTATTTCCTTTACGATTCTCTATTCGTTTTTTACTGCAATCCTCGCTCCCTCACATTGACGAATGAACACAGAAATTGCGTTGCTATGAAATAGTGTGGGTACTATGACATCTCCTTCTAACTCGAGTAACGTTTCAATGGAAACGTCAGCATATTCTTTTGGGATACAACTATCTCCTTTCCGATGCACTATTCCTTCTTTACTGCATCCCTCGCTCCCTCACATTGACGAATTAACACAGAAATTGATCGCTATGAAATACGATGGGTTCTATGATTTCTCCTTCAAAATCGAGTAACGTTTCAATGTAAACGACGGGATTTTCTTTTGTGATACGAGAATCTCTTCTCCGATGCACTATTCCTTCTTTACTGCATCCCTCGCTCCCTAACATTGTCGAATTAACACAGAATTTGCGTTGCTATGATTTACTATGGGTTCCATGAAATCTCCTTCCAACTCGAGTAACATTTCTATGGAAGCGACAGGATTTTCTTTTCATATACGACTATCTCGTTACCGATGCACTACTCCTACTTTACTGCATCCCTCGCTCCCTCCCATTGACGAATTAACACAGGAATTGACCGCTATGAAATATTATGGGTTCTACGACATCTCCTTCTAAATCGAGTAACGATTCTATGGAAACGAAGGGATTTTCTTTTGGGATGCGAGTATTTCCTATCCGATGCACTATTCCTTCTTTACTGCATCCCTCACTCCCTCCCATTGACGAATTAACACAGAAATTGCGTCGCTTTGAAATACAATGGGTTTTATGACTTCTATTTCTAAATCGAGTAACGTTTCTGTAGAAACGACAAGATTTTTTTTGGGTTACGAATATCTCCTTTCGGATGCTCTATTCCTTCTTTACTGCATCCCTCGCTCTGTCACATTGACGATTTAACACAGAATTTGAGTCGCTATGAAATACTGTGGGTTCTATGGCTTTTCCTTCGAAATAGTGTAACGTTTCTATGGAAACGACAGGATTTTCTTTTGGGATACAAGTATCTCCTTTCCGATGCACTATTCATTCTTTACTGCATCCCTCGCTCCCCCACATTGACGAATTACCTCAGAAATTGATCACTATGAAGTACTATTAATTCTACGACTTGTCCATCTAAATCGAGTAACGTACCTATGGAAACGACAGAAATTTCTTTTGGGATACGGGTAATTCCTTTCCGATGCACTATTCGTTCTTTACTGCATCACTCGCTCCCTCACATTGACGAATGAACACTGAAGTTGGGTTTATATGAAATACTATGGGTTCTATGACAACTCCTTCCAACTCGAGTGACATTTCTATGGAAACGACAGGATTTTCTTTTGGGATACGAGTTTCCCATTCCGATGCACTATTCCTTCTTTACTGCATCCCTCGCTGTCTCGTACTGACGAATCAACACAAAAATTGCGTCGCTATGAAATACAATGGGCTCTGTGACTTCTCCTTCTAAATCGAGCAACGTTTTTATGGAAACGACAGGATTTTCTTTTGGGATACGAGTATCTCCTTTCCGATGCACTATTCCTTCTTTACTGCATCACTCGCTCCCTCACATTGACGAATTAACACAGAAATTGCGTCGCTATGAAATACTATGGGTTCTAAGACTTCTCCTTCTATAAAGAGTAACGTTTCTATGGAAACGTCAGGATTTTTTTTTGGGATGCGAGTATCTCCTTTCCGATGCACTATTCCTTCTTTACTGCATCACTCGCTCCCTCACATTGACGAATTAACACAGATATTGCGTCGCTATGAAATACAATTGGTACTATGACTTCACCTTCTAAATATGGTAACATTTCTATGGAAACGAAAGGATTTTCTTTTGGGATACGAGTCTCTCCTTTCCGATGCTCTCTTCCTTCTTTTCTGCATCCCTCGCTCCCTCAAATTGACGAATTAACACTGAAATTGATCGCTATGATACACTATGGGTTCTATGTCTTCTCCTTCTAAATCGAGTAACGTTTCTATGGTAACGAGAGAATTTTCTTTTGGGATACGAGTATTTCCTTTCCGATGCACTATTCGTTCTTCACTGCATCCCTCGCTCCATCACATAGACGAATTAACACAGAAATTGCGTCGCTATGAAATACTATGTGTTCTATGACTCCTCCTTCTAAATCGAGTAACGTTCCTTTGGAAACGTCTGCATTTTCTTTTGGGATACGAGTATCTCCCATCCGATGCTCTATTCCTTCCTTTCTGCATCCCTCGCTTCGTCACATTGACGATTTAACACAGAAATTGCGTCGCTATGAAATACTGTGGGTTCTATGACTTTTCCTTTTAAATAGTGTAACGTTTCTATGGAAACGACAGGATTTTCTTTTGGGATACGAGCACTCCTTTCCGATGCACTATTCATTCTTTACTGCATCCCTCGCTCCCTCAAATGGACGAATTAACACTGAAATTGAACGCTATGAAATACTATGGGTTCTATGACTTCTCCTTCTAAATCGAGTAACGTTTCTATGGAGACGACAGGATTTTCTTTTGGGATACGCGTATTTCCTTTCCGATGAACTATTCGCTCTTTACTGCTTCCCTCGCTAACTGGCATAGACGAATTAACACAGAGATTGCGTCGCTATTAGATTCTTTGGGTCCTATGACTACTCCTTCAAAATCGAGAAACCTTTCTATGGAAACGACATTATTTTCCTTTGGGATACGACTAACTCCTTTCCGATGCACTATTCCTTCATTACTACATCCCTCGCTCCCTTACATTGACGAATTAACACATAAATGGCTTCGCTATGAAATACTATGGGTTCTATGTCTGCCCCTTCTAAATAGTGTAACGTTTCAATGGAAACGACAGTATTTTTTTTTGGTATACGACTATCTCCTTTCCGATGCACTATTCCTTCTTTACTGCATCTTTCGCCCCCTCACATTGACGAATTAACACAGAAATTGATCGCTATGAATACGATGTGTTCTATGATTTCTCCTTCAAAATCAAGTAACGTTTCAATGGAAACGACAGGATTTTCTTTTGTGATACGAGAATCTCTTCTCCGATGCACTATTCCATCTTTACTGCATCCCTCGCTCCCTAACATTGTCGAATTAACACAGAAATTGAGTTGCTATGAAACACTATGGGTTCCATGACATCTCCTTGTAAATCGAGTAACGTTTCAATGGAAACGAACGGCATTTGTTTTGGGATTCGAGTATCTCCATTCCGATGCACCATTCCTACTTTACTGCATCCCTCGCTCCATCACAATGACGAATTAACACAGAAATTGATCGCTATGAAATACTATGGGTTCCATGACTTCTCCTTCTAAATAGTGTAACGTCCCTATGGAAACGACAGGATTTTTTTTTGGGAATCGAGTATCTTCTTTCCGATGCACTATTCCTTCTTTACTGCATCCCACGCGCCGTCCCATTGACGATTTAACACAGAAATTGCGTCGCTATGAAATACTGTGGGTTCTATGACTTTTCCTTCTTAATAGTGTAACGTTTCTATGGAAACGACAGGATCTTCTTTTGGGATACGAGTATCTCATTTCCGATGCACTATTCCTTCTTTACTGCATCTCTCGCTGTCTCACACTGACGAATCAACAAAAATATGCGTCGCTATGAAGTACAATGGGCTCTGTGACTTCTCCTTCTAAATCGAGTAACGTTTCTATGGAAACGACAGGATCTTCTTTTGGGATACGAGTATCTCCTTTCCGATGCACTATTCCTTCTTTACTGCATCCCTCCCTCACATTGACGATTTAACACAGATATTGCGTCGCTATGAAATACTATGTATTGTAGGACTTCTCCTTCTAAATCGAGTAACGTTTCTATGGAAGCGACAGGATTTTCTTTTGGGATACGACTATCTCCATTCCGATGCTCTATTCCTTCTTTACTGCATCCCTCGCTTTCTCACACTGTCGAATAAACACAAAAATTTCGTCGCTATGAAATACAATGTGCTCTGTGACTTCTCCTTGTAAATCGAGTAACGTTTCTATGGAAACGACAGGATCTTCTTTTGGGATACGAGTATCTCCTTTCCGATGCACTATTCCTTCTTTACTGCATCCCTCGCTCCCTAACCCTGGCGAATTAACACAGAAATTGGGTCGCTATGAAATACTATCTGTTCTAATGCTTCTCCTTCTAAATCGAGTAACGTTTCTATGGAAACGACAGGAATTTCTTTTGGGATACGAGTATCACCTTTCCGATACACTATTCCTTCGTTACTGCATAACTCGCTCCCTCACATTGACGAATTAACACAGATATTGCGTCGCTATGAAATACAAAGGGTTCTAAGACTTCTCCTTCTATAAAGAGTAACGTTTCTATGGAAATGTCAGGATTTTCTTTTGGGATACGAGTATCTCCTTTCCGATGCACTATTCCTTCTTTACTGCATCCCTCGCTCCCTCACATTGACGATTTAACACAGATATTGCTTCGCTAAGAAATACTATGTGTTCTATGACTTCTCCTTATAAATCGAATAACGTTTCTATGGAAACGACAGGATTTTCTTTTGGGACACGTGAATCTCCTCTACCATCAACTATTCCTGCTTTACTGAATCCCTCGCTCCCTCACATTAAAGAATTAACACAGAAATTGATCGCAATGAAATACTATGGATTCTATGACTTCTCCTTGTAAACCGAGTAACTTTTCAATGGAAACGACAGGATTTTCTTTTGGGATACGAGTATCTAATCTCCGATGCACCATTCCTTCTCTACTGCATCCCTGGCTCCCTCACATTGAGGAAGTAACATAGAAATTGCGTCGCTATGAGTTAATTTGGGTTCTATGTCATCTCCTTCTAGATCGAGTAACGTTTCTATGGAAACGAGAGGATATTCTTTTGGGATACGAGTATCTCCTTTCCGATGCATTATCCCTTCTTTACTGCATCCCTCGCTCCCTCACATTGACGAATTAACACAGAAATTGCGTCGCACTGAATTACTATGGGTTCTATGACTTCTATTTCTAAATTGAGTAATGTTTCTATGGAAACGACTGGATTTTCTTTTGGGATACGACTATCTCCTTTCCGATCAATATTTCGTTCTTTACTGCATCCCTCACTCCCTCACATTGACGAATGAACACAGAAATTGTGTTTATATGAAATACTATGGGTTCTATGACAACTCCTTCCAACTCGAGTGACGTTTCTATGGAAACGACAGGATTTTGTTTTGGGATACGACTAACTCCTTTCCGATCCACTATTCCTTCTTTACTGCATCCCTCGCTGTCTCATACTGACGAATCAACACAAAAACTGCGTCGCTATGAAATACTATCAGTTCTATGGCTTCTCCTTCTAAATCGAGTAACGTTTCTATGGAAACGACAGGGTTTTCTTTTGGGATACGAGTATCTCATTTCCGATGCACTATTCCTTCTTTACTGCATCCCTCGCCCCTCACACTGACGAATCAACACAAAAATTGCGTCGCTATGAAGTACTATGGGCTCTGTGACTTCTCCTTCTAAATCGAGTAACGTTTCTATGGAAACGACAGGATCTTCTTTTGGGATACGAGTATCTCCTTTCCGATGCACTATTCCTTCTTTACTGCATCCCTCCCTCACATTGACGATTTAACACAGATATTGCGTCGCTATGAATTACTATGTATTCTATGACTTCTCCTTCTAAATCGAGTAACGTTTCTATGGAAACGACAGGATTTTCTTTTGGGATACGAGTATCTCCTTTCCGATGCTCTATTCCTTCTTTACTGCATCCCTCGCTTTCTCACACTGACGAATCAACACAAAAATTTCGTCGCTATGAAATACAATGGGCTCTGTGACTTCTCGTTCTAAATCGAGTAACGTTTCTATGGAAACGGCAGGATCTTCTTTTGGGATACGAGTATCTCATTTCCGATGCACTATTCCTTCTTTACTGAATCCCTCGCACCCTCACACTGGCGAATTAACACAGAAATTGCGTCGCTATGAAATACTATCTGTTCTATGGCTTCTCCTTCTAAATCGAGTAACGTTTCTATGGAAACGACAGGAATTTCTTTTGGGATACGAGTATCTACTTTCCGATACACTATTCCTTCGTTACTGCATAACTCGCTCCCTCACATTGACGAATTAACACAGATATTGCGTCGCTATGAAATACAATGGGTTCTAGGACTTCTCCTTCTATAAAGAGTAACGTTTCTATGGAAACGTCAGGATTTTCTTTTGGGATACGAGTATCTCCTTTCCGATGCACTATTCCTTCTTTACTGCATCCCTCGCTCCCTCACTTTGACGATTTAACACAGATATTGCGTCGCTAAGAAATACTATGTGTTCTATGACTTCTCCTTCTAAATCTAGTAACGTTTCTATGGAAACGACAGGATTTTCTTTTTGGACACGTGAATCTCCTCTACCATCAACTATTCCTGCTTTACTGAATCCCTCGCCCTCTCACATTAAAGAATTAACACAGAAATTGATCGCTATGAAATACTATGGATTCTATGACTTCTCCTTCTAAATCGAGTAACGTTTCAATGGAAACGACAGGATTTTCTTTTGGGATACGAGTATCTAATCTCCGATGCACCATTCCTTCTCTACTGCATCCCTGGCTCCCTCACATTGAGGAAGTAACACAGAAATTGCGTCGCCATGAATTAATTTGGGTTCTATGTCTTCTCCTTCTAAATCGAGTAACGTTTCTATGGAAACGACAGGATTTTCTTTTGGGATACGAGTATGTCATTTACGATGCACTATTCCTTCTTTACTGCATCCCTCGCCCCTCACACTGACGAATCAACACAGATATTGCGTCGCTATGAAATACAATGGGTTCTAGGACTTCTCCTTCTATAAAGAGTAACGTTTCTATGGAAACGTCAGGATTTTCTTTTGGGATACGAGTATCTCCTTTCCGATGCACTATTCCTTCTTTACTGCATCCCTCGCTCCCTCACATTGACGATTTAACACAGATATTGCGTCGCTATGAAATACTATGTGTTCTACGACTTCTCCTTCTAAATCGAGTAACGTTTCAATGGAAACTACTGGATTATCTTTTGGGATACGACTATATCCTTTCCGATCAATATATCCTTCTTTACTGCATCCCTCACTCCCTCACATTGACGAATGAACTCAGAAATTGTGTTTATATGAAATACTATGGGTTCTATGACAACTCCTTCCAACTCGAGTGACGTTTCTATGGAAACGACAGGGTTTTCTTCTGGGATACGAGTATCTCATTTCCGATGCACTATTCCTTCTTTACTGCATCCCTCGCCCCTCACACTGACGAATCAACACAAAAATTGCGTCGCTATGAAGTACAATGGGCTCTGTGACTTCTCCTTCTAAATCGAGTAACGTTTCTATGGAAACGACAGGATCTTCTTTTGGGATACGAGTATCTCCTTTCCGATGCACTATTCCTTCTTTACTGCATCCCTCCCTCACATTGACGATTTAACACAGATATTGAGTCGCTATGAAATACAATGTATTCTATGACTTCTCCTTCTAAATCGAGTAACGTTTCTATGGAAACGACAGGATTTTCTTTTGGGATCCGAGTATCTCCTTTCCGATGCTCTATTCCTTCTTTACTGCATCCCTCGCTTTCTCACACTGACGAATCAACACAAAAATTTCGTCGCTATGAAATACAATAGGGTCTGTGACTTCTCCTTCTAAATCGAGTAACGTTTCTATGGAAACGGCAGGTTCTTCTTTTGGGATACGAGTATCTCATTTCCGATGCACTATTCCTTCTTTACTGAATCCCTCGCTCCCTCACACTGGCGAATTAACACAGAAATTGCGTCGCTATGAAATACTATCTGTTCTATGGCTTCTTCTTCTAAATCGAGTAACGTTTCTATGGAAACGACAGGAATTTCTTTTGGGATACGAGTATCTACTTTCCGATACACTATTCCTTCGTTACTGCATAACTCGCTCCCTCACATTGACGAATTAACACAGATATTGCGTCGCTATGAAATACAATGGGTTCTAAGACTTCTCCTTCTATAAAGAGTAACGTTTCTATGGAAACGTCAGGATTTTCTTTTGGGATACGAGTATCTCCTTTCCGATGCACTATTCCTTCTTTACTGCATCCCTCGCTCCCTCACATTGACGATTTAACACAGATATTGCGTCGCTAAGAAATACTATGTGTTCTATGACTTCTCCTTCTAAATCGAGTAACGTTTCTATGGAAACGACAGGATTTTCTTTTGGGACACGTGAATCTCCTCTACCATCAACTATTCCTGCTTTACTGAATCCCTCGCCCTCTCACATTAAAGAATTAACACAGAAATTGATCGCTATGAAATACTGTGGATTCTATGACTTCTCCTTCTAAATCGAGTAACGTTTCAATGGAAACGACAGGATTTTCTTTTGGGATACGAGTATCTAATCTCCGATGCACCATTCCTTCTCCACTGCATCCCTGGCCCCCTCACATTGAGGAAGTAACACAGAAATTGCGTCGCCATGAATTAATTTGGGTTCTATGTCTTCTCCTTCTAAATCGAGTAACGTTTCTATGGAAACGACAGGATTTTCTTTTGGGATACGAGTATCTCATTTACGATGCACTATTCATTCTTTACTGCATCCCTCGCTCCCTCACATTGACGATTTAACACAGATATTGCGTCGCTATGAAATACTATGTGTTCTACGACTTCTCCTTCTAAATCGAGTAACGTTTCTATGGAAACTACTGGATTTTCTTTTGGGATACGACTATATCCTTTCCGATCAATATATCCTTCTTTACTGCATCCCTCACTCCCTCACATTGACGAATGAACTCAGAAATTGTGTTTATATGAAATACTATGGGTTCTATGACAACTCCTTCCAACTCGAATGACGTTTCTATGGAAACGACAGGATTTTCTTTTGGGATACGACTAACTCCTTTCCGATCCACTATTCATTCTTTACTGCATCCCTCGCTGTCTCATACTGACGAATCAACACAAAAATTGCGTCGCTATGAAATACAATGGGCTCTGTGGCTTCTCCTTGTAAATCGAGTAACGTTTCTATGGAAACGACAGGATCTTCTTATGGGATACGAGTATCTCATTTCCGATGCACTATTCCTTCTTTACTGCATCCCTCGCTCCCTAACACTAGCGAATTAACACAGAAATTGGGTCGCTATTAAATACTATCTGTTCTATGGCTTCTCCTTCTAAATCGAGTAACGTTTCTATGGAAACGACAGGAATTTCTTTTGGGATACGAGTCTCTCCTTTCCGATGCACTATTCCTTCGTTACTGCATAACTCGCTCCCTCACATTGACGAATTAACACAGATATGGCGTCGCTATGAAATACAATGGGTTCTAAGACTTCTCCTTCTATAAAGAGTAACGTTTCTATGGAAACGTCAGGATTTTCTTTTGGGATACGAGTATCTCCTTTCCGATGCACTATTCCTTCTTTACTGCATCCCTCGCTCCCTCACATTGACAATTTAACACAGATATTGCGTCGCTAAGAAATACTATGTGTTGTATGACTTCTCCTTCTAAATCGGGTAACGTTTCTATGGAAACGACAGGATTTTCTTTTGGGATACGTGAATCTCCTCTACCATCAACTATTCCTGCTTTACTGAATCCCTCGCTCCCTCACATTAAAGAATTAACACTGAAATTCATCGCTATGAAATACTATGGATTCTATGACTTCTAGTTCTAAATCGAGTAACGTTTCAATGGAAACGACAGGATTTTCTTTTGGGATACGAGTATCTAATCTCCGATGCACCATTCCGTCTCTACTGCATCCCTGGCTCCCTCACATTGAGGAAGTAACACAGAAATTGCGTCGCTATGAATTAATTTGGGTTCTATGTCTTCTCCTTCTAAATCGAGTAACGTTTCTATGGAAACGATAGTATTTTCTTTTGGGATACGACTAACTCCTTTCCGATCCACTATTCCTTCTTTACTGCATCCCTCGCTGTCTCATACTGACGAATCAACACAAAAATTGCGTCGCTATGAAATACTATCAGTTCTATGGCTTCTCCTTCTAAATCGAGTAACGTTTCTATGGAAACGACAGGGTTTTCTTTTGGGATACGAGTATCTCATTTCCGATGCACTATTCCTTCTTTACTGCATCCCTCGCCCCTCACATTGACGATTTAACACAGATATTGCGTCGCTATGAAATACTATGTGTCCTATGACTTCTCCTTCTAAATCGAGTAACGTTTCTATGGAAACGACAAGATTTCCTTTTGGATTACGAGTATCTCCTCTCCGATGCACTATTCCTTCTTTACTGCATGCCTCGCTTTCTCAAACAGACGAATCAACACAAAAATTGCGTCGCTATGAAATACAATGGGCTCTGTGACTTCTCCTTCTAAATCGAGTAACGTTTCTATGGAAACGACAGGATCTTCATTTGGGATACGAGTATCTCATTTCCGATCCACTATTCCTTCTTTATTGCATCCCTCGCTCCCTCACACTGGCGAAATAACACAGAAATTGCGTCGCTATGAAATACTATGGGTTCTATGACTTAACCTTCTAAATATAGTAACATTTCTATGGAAACGACGGGATATTCTTTTGGGATACAAGTTTCTCCTTTCCGATGCTCTATTCCTTCTTTTCTGCATCCCTCGCTCTCTCAAATTGACGAATTAATACTGAAATTGATCGCTATGATATACTATGGGTTCTATGTCTTCTCCTTCTAAATCTAGTAACGTTTCTATGGTAACGACAGAACTTTCTTTTGGGATACGAGTATTTCCTTTCCGATGCACTATTCGTTCTTTACTGCATCCCTCTCTTCCACACATTGACGAATGAAGACAGATATTGCGTTGCTATGAAATAGTATGGGTTCTATGACATCTCCTTCCAGCTCCAATAACGTTTCTATCGAAACAACAGGATTTCCTTTTGGGATGCGTATATCTCCTTTCAAATGCTCTATTCCTTCTTTACTGCATCCCTCGCTCTCTCACGTTGACGAATTAACACAGAAATTTATCGCAATGAAATACTATGGTTTCCATGACTTCTCCTTCTAAATCGAGAAACATTTCTATGGAAACGAAAGGATTTTCTTTTGGGATTCGAGTATTTCCTTTCCGATGCGCCATTCGATCTCTACTGCATCCCTGGCTTCCTCACACTGACGAATGAACCCTGAAATTGCGTTGCTATGATATACTATGGGTTCTACGACATTTCCTTTTAACTCGAGTAACGTTTCTATGGAAACGACAGGATTTTCTTTTGGGATACGAGTATCTCCTTTCCGATGCACTATTCCTTCTTTACTGCATCCCTCGCTCCCTCACATTGACAATTTAACACAGATATTGCGTCGCTAAGAAATACTATGTGTTGTATGACTTCTCCTTCTAAATCGGGTAACGTTTCTATGGAAGCGACAGGATTTTCTTTTGGGATACGTGAATCTCCTCTACCATCAACTATTCCTGCTTTACTGAATCCCTCGCTCCCTCACATTAAAGAAGTAACACTGAAATTCATCGCTATGAAATACTATGGATTCTATGACTTCTAGTTCTAAATAGAGTAACGTTTCAATGGAAACGACAGGATTTTCTTTTGGGATACGAGTATCTCCTTTCCGATGCACTATTCCTTCTTTACTGCATCCCTCGCTCCCTCACATTGACGATTTAACACAGATATTGCGTCGCTAAGAAATACTATGTGTTCTATGACTTCTCCTTCTAAATCGAGTAACGTTTCTATGGAAACGACAGGATTTTCTTTTGGGACACGTGAATCTCCTCTACCATCAACTATTCCTGCTTTACTGAATCCCTCGCCCTCTCACATTAAAGAATTAACACAGAAATTGATCGCTATGAAATACTGTGGATTCTATGACTTCTCCTTCTAAATCGAGTAACGTTTCAATGGAAACGACAGGATTTTCTTTTGGGATACGAGTATCTAATCTCCGATGCACCATTCCTTCTCCACTGCATCCCTGGCCCCCTCACATTGAGGAAGTAACACAGAAATTGCGTCGCCATGAATTAATTTGGGTTCTATGTCTTCTCCTTCTAAATCGAGTAACGTTTCTATGGAAACGACAGGATTTTCTTTTGGGATACGAGTATCTCATTTACGATGCACTATTCATTCTTTACTGCATCCCTCGCTCCCTCACATTGACGATTTAACACAGATATTGCGTCGCTATGAAATACTATGTGTTCTACGACTTCTCCTTCTAAATCGAGTAACGTTTCTATGGAAACTACTGGATTTTCTTTTGGGATACGACTATATCCTTTCCGATCAATATATCCTTCTTTACTGCATCCCTCACTCCCTCACATTGACGAATGAACTCAGAAATTGTGTTTATATGAAATACTATGGGTTCTATGACAACTCCTTCCAACTCGAATGACGTTTCTATGGAAACGACAGGATTTTCTTTTGGGATACGACTAACTCCTTTCCGATCCACTATTCATTCTTTACTGCATCCCTCGCTGTCTCATACTGACGAATCAACACAAAAATTGCGTCGCTTTGAAATACTATCAGTTCTATGGCTTCTCCTTCTAAATCGAGTAACGTTTCTATGGAAACGACAGGGTTTTCTTTTGGGATACGAGTATCTCATTTCCGATGCACTATTCCTTCTTTACTGCATCCCTCGCCCCTCACACTGACGAATCAACAAAAAAATTGCGTTGCTATGAAGTTCAATGGGCTCTGTGACTTCTCCTTCTAAATCGAGTAACGTTTCTATGGAAACGACAGGATCTTCTTTTGGGATACGAGTATCTCCTTTCCGATGCACTATTCCTTCTTTACTGCATCCCTCGCTCCCTCACACTGGCGAATTAACACAGAAATGGCGTCGCTATGAAATGCTATTTGTTCGATGGCTTCTCCTTTTAAATCGAGTAACGTTTCTATGGAAACGGCAGGATTTTCTTTTGGGTTACGAGTATTTCCTTTCCGATGCACTATTCCTTCCTTACTGCATCCCTCGCTCCCTCACATTGACGATTTAACACAGATATTGCGTCGCTATGAAATACTATGTGTTCTATGACTTCTCCTTCTAAATCGAGTTACGTTTCTATGGAAACGACAGGCATTTCTTTTGGGATACGAGTATCTCCTTTCCGATGCACTATTCCTTCTTTACTGCATCCCTCGCTTTCTCACACCGACGAATCAACACAAAAATTGCGTCGCTATGAAATACAATGGGCTCTGTGGCTTCTCCTTGTAAATCGAGTAACGTTTCTATGGAAACGACAGGATCTTCTTATGGGATACGAGTATCTCATTTCCGATGCACTATTCCTTCTTTACTGCATCCCTCGCTCCCTAACACTAGCGAATTAACACAGAAATTGGGTCGCTATTAAATACTATCTGTTCTATGGCTTCTCCTTCTAAATCGAGTAACGTTTCTATGGAAACGACAGGAATTTCTTTTGGGATACGAGTCTCTCCTTTCCGATGCACTATTCCTTCGTTACTGCATAACTCGCTCCCTCACATTGACGAATTAACACAGATATGGCGTCGCTATGAAATACAATGGGTTCGAAGACTTCTCCTTCTATAAAGAGTAACGTTTCTATGGAAACGTCAGGATTTTCTTTTGGGATACGAGTATCTCCTTTCCGATGCACTATTCCTTCTTTACTGCATCCCTCGCTCCCTCACATTGACAATTTAACACAGATATTGCGTCGCTAAGAAATACTATGTGTTGTATGACTTCTCCTTCTAAATCGGGTAACGTTTCTATGGAAACGACAGGATTTTCTTTTGGGATACGTGAATCTCCTCTACCATCAACTATTCCTGCTTTACTGAATCCCTCGCTCCCTCACATTAAAGAATTAACACTGAAATTCATCGCTATGAAATACTATGGATTCTATGACTTCTAGTTCTAAATCGAGTAACGTTTCAATGGAAACGACAGGATTTTCTTTTGGGATACGAGTATCTAATCTCCGATGCACCATTCCGTCTCTACTGCATCCCTGGCTCCCTCACATTGAGGAAGTAACACAGAAATTGCGTCGCTATGAATTAATTTGGGTTCTATGTCTTCTCCTTCTAAATCGAGTAACGTTTCTATGGAAACGATAGGATTTTCTTTTGGGATACGACTAACTCCTTTCCGATCCACTATTCCTTCTTTACTGCATCCCTCGCTGTCTCATACTGACGAATCAACACAAAAATTGCGTCGCTATGAAATACTATCAGTTCTATGGCTTCTCCTTCTAAATCGAGTAACGTTTCTATGGAAACGACAGGGTTTTCTTTTGGGATACGAGTATCTCATTTCCGATGCACTATTCCTTCTTTACTGCATCCCTCGCCCCTCACATTGACGATTTAACACAGATATTGCGTCGCTATGAAATACTATGTGTTCTATGACTTCTCCTTCTAAATCGAGTAACGTTTCTATGGAAACGACAAGATTTCCTTTTGGGTTACGAGTATCTCCTCTCCGTTGCACTATTCCTTCTTTACTGCATCCCTCGCTTTCTCAAACAGACGAATCAACACAAAAATTGCGTCGCTATGAAATACAATGGGCTCTGTGACTTCTCCTTCTAAATCGAGTAACGTTTCTATGGAAACGACAGGATCTTCATTTGGGATACGAGTATCTCATTTCCGATCCACTATTCCTTCTTTATTGCATCCCTCGCTCCCTCACACTGGCGAAATAACACAGAAATTGCGTCGCTGTGAAATACTATAAGTTCTATGACTTAACCTTCTAAATATAGTAACATTTCTATGGAAACGACGGGATTTTCTTTTGGGATACAAGTTTCTCCTTTCCGATGCTCTATTCCTTCTTTTCTGCATCCCTCGCTCTCTCAAATTGACGAATTAATACTGAAATTGATCGCTATGATATACTATGGGTTCTATGTCTTCTCCTTCTAAATCGAGTAACGTTTCTATGGTAACGACAGAACTTTCTTTTGGGATACGAGTATTTCCTTTCCGATGCACTATTCGTTCTTTACTGCATCCCTCTCTTCCACACATTGACGAATGAAGACAGATATTGCGTTGCTATGAAATAGTATGGGTTCTATGACATCTCCTTCCAGCTCGAATAACGTTTCTATCGAAACAACAGGATTTCCTTTTGGGATGCGTATATCTCCTTTCCAATGCTCTATTCCTTCTTTACTGCATCCCTCGCTCTCTCACGTTGACGAATTAACACAGAAATTTATCGCAATGAAATACTATGGTTTCCATGACTTCTCCTTCTAAATCGAGAAACATTTCTATGGAAACGAAAGGATTTTCTTTTGGGATTCGAGTATTTCCTTTCCGATGCGCCATTCGATCTCTACTGCATCCCTGGCTTCCTCACACTGACGAATGAACCCTGAAATTGCGTTGCTATGATATACTATGGGTTCTACGACATTTCC
Source organism: Schistocerca serialis cubense (assembly GCF_023864345.2). Taxonomy (NCBI): domain Eukaryota; kingdom Metazoa; phylum Arthropoda; class Insecta; order Orthoptera; family Acrididae; genus Schistocerca; species Schistocerca serialis. The sequence goes on along the minus strand of NC_064638.1, from coordinate 41,606,593 downwards.
TTTTAACTCGAGTAACGTTTCTATGGAAACGACAGGATTTTCTTTTGGGATACGAGTATCTCCTTTCCGATGCACTACTCCTTCCTTACTGCATTCCTCGCTAACTCGCATTGTCGAATTAACACAGAGATTGCATCGCTATGAGTTTCTATGGGTTCTACGAATTCTCCTTCTAAATCGAGTAACGTTTCTATGGAAGCGACAGGATTTTCTTTTGGGATACGAATATCTACTTTCCGAAGTACTATTCCATGTTTACTGCATCACTCGTTCCCTCACATTGACGAATTAACACAGAAATTGCTCCGCTATGAAATACTATGTGTTCTATGACATCTCCTTCTAAATCGAGTAACGTTTCTCTGGAAACGACAGAATTTACATTTGGGATACGAGTATCTCCTTTCCGATGTACTATTCCTTCTTTACTGCATCCCTAGCTCCGTCACATTGACGATTTAACACAGAAATTGCGTCGCTATGAAATACTGTGGGTTCTACGACTTTTCCTTCTAAATAGTGTAACGTTTCTATGGAAACGACAGGATTTTCTTCTGGGATACGAGTATCTCCTTTCCGATGGTTTATTCATTCTTTACTGCATCCCTCGCTCCCTCACATTGACGAATTAACACAGAAATTGATCGCTATGAAATACTACGGGTTCTGTGACTTCTCCTTCTAAATCGAGTAACGTTTCTATGGAAACGACAGGATTTTCTTTTGGGATACGAGTATTTCCTTTCCGATGCACTATTCGTTTTTTACTGCAACACCCGCTCCCTCACATTGACGAATGAACACAGAAATTGCGTTTATATGAAATACTATGGGTTCTATGTCTTCTCCTTCTAAATCGAGTAATGTTTCTATGGAAACGACAGGATTTTCTTTTGGGATACGAGTATTTCCTTTCCGATGCACTATTCATTCTTTACTGCATCACCCGCTCCCTCACATTGACGAATGAACACAGAAATTGCGTTTAACTGAAATACTATGGGTTCTATGACAACTCCTTCCAACTCGAGTGACGTTTCTATGGAAACGACAGGTTTTTCTTTTGGGATACGACAATCTCCTTGCCGATGCACTATTCCTTCTTAACTGCATCCCTCGCTGTCTCGCACTGACGAATCAACTCAAAAATTGCGCGCTATGAAATACAATGGGCTCTGTGACCTCTCCTACTAAATCGAGTAACGCTTCTATGCAAGCGACAGGATTTTCTTTTGGGATACGAATATCTCCTTTCCGATGTACTATTCCATCTTTACAGCATCACTCCTTCCCTCACATTGACGAATTAACACAGAAATTACGTCGCTATGATATACTATGGGTTCTATGACTTCTCCTTCTAAATCGAGTAACGTTTCTATGCAAGCGACAGGATTTTCTTTTGGGATACGAATATCTCCTTTCCGATGTACTATTCTAATCTTTACTGCATCACTCGTTCCCTCACATTGACGAATTAACACAGAAATTGCGTCGTTATGAAATACTATGGGTCCTATGACATCTCCTTCTTAATCAGTAACGTTTCTGTGGAAACGACAGCATTTTCATTTGAGATACGAGTATCTCCTTCCGATGTACTATTCCTTCTTTACTGCATCCCACGCTCCCTCACACTCACGAATTAACACAGAAATTGCGTCGCTATGAAATAATATCGGTTCTATCACTTCTCCTTCTAAATCGAGTAACGATTCTATGGAAACGACAGGATTTTCTTTTGGGATACGGGTATCTACTTGCCGATGTACCATTCCTTATTTGCTGCATCCCTCGCTACCTCACATTGACGAATTAACACAGAAATTGCGCGACTATGAAATCCTACGGGTTCTATGTCATCTCCTTCTAAATCGAGTAACGTCTCTATGCAAACGACACGATTTTCTTTTGGGATACGACTAACTCCTTTCCGATGTACTATTCCTTCTTGACTGCAGCCCTCGCTCCCTCACATTGACGAATTAACACAGAATTCGCGTCGCTATGATATACTATGGGTTCTATGACTTCTCCATCTAAATCGAGTAACGTTGCTATGGAATGGACAGGGTTTTCTTTTGGGTTACGACTATCTCCTTTCCGATGCCCAATTCTTTCTTTACTGCATCCCTCGCTCCCTCACATTGACGAATTTACACAGAAATTGCGTCACTATGAAATACTATGTGTTCTGTGAATTCTCCTTCTAAATCGAGAAAAGTTTCTATGGAGCCGACAGGATTTTCTTTCGGGATACGAGTAACTCCTTTCCGATGCACTATTCCATCATTACTGCATTCCTCGCTCCCCCACATTGACGAATTATCACAGACTTGGCGTCGCCATGAAATACTATGGGTTCTATGACATCTCCATCTAAATTGGGTAACGTTTCTAGGGAAAGGAAGGGACTTTCTTTTGGGATACGAGTATTTCCTTTCCGATGCACTATTCCTTCTTTACTCCATCCCTCGCTCCCTCACATTGACGAATTAACACAGAAATTGTGTCGCTATGAAATACTATGGGTTCAATGACATCTCCTTCTAAATCGAGTAACATTACTATGGAAACGACAGGATTTCCTTTTGGAATACGAGTATCTCCTTCCCGATGCACTATTCCTTCTTTACTGCATCCCTCGCTCCCCCACATTGACGAATTAACACAGAAATTGATCGCTATGAAATACTATGGGTTCTATGACTTCCTCTTCTAAATTGAGTAACGTTTCTATGGAAACGACAGGATTTTCCATAGGGATATGAGTATCTCCTTTCCGATGCAGTATTCCTTGTTTACTGCATACTTCGCTCCATCAGATTGACGAATAAACACAGAAATTTCGTCTCAATGCAAAGCTATGTGTTCTATGTCTTCTCCTTCTAAATCGAGTAACGTTTCTATGGAAACGACAGGATTTTTTTTTGGGATACGACTATCTCCTTTCCGATGCACTATTCCTTCTTTACTGCATCCCTCGCTCTCTCACATTGACGAATGAACACAGAACTTGCGTCGCTATGAAATACTTTGAATTCTATGCCATCGCCTTCTAAATCGAGTAACGTTCCAATTGTAACGGCAGGATTTCCTTTTGGGATACGACTACCTACTTTCCGATCCATTATTCCTTCTATACTGCATCCCTCGCTCCCTCACACTATCTAATTAACACAGAAATTGCGTCGCTATGAAATACTATGTGTTCTATGACTCCTCCTTCCAAATCGAGTTACGTTTCCATGGAAACGACAAGTTTTTCTTTTGGGATACGAGTATCTTCTTTCCGATGCACTAAACCTTCCTTTCTGCCTCCTTCTCTCCCTCACATTGACAAATTAACACAGATAATATGGCGCTATGAAATACTATGAGTTCTATGACTACTCCTTCTAAATCAAATAAAGTTTCTATGGAAAGGACAGGATTTTCTTTTGGGAAACGAGTATCTTCTTTCTGATGCACTATTCCTTCTTTACAGCATACCTCGCTCCCTCACATTGACGATTTAACACAGATATTGCGTTGCTTTGAAATACTATGGGTTCTATGACATCTCCTTCTAAATTGAGTAACGTTTCTATGGAATCGACAGGATTTTCTTTTGAGATACGACTATCTCCTCTCCGGTGCACTATTTCTTCTTTACTGCATCCCTCGCCCCCTCACAAAGACAAATTAACACAGAAATTGCCTCGCAATGAGAAACTATGGGTCTGTGACTTCTCCTTCTAAATCGAGTAACGTTTCTATGAAAACGACAGGATTTTCTTTTGGGATACGAGTATCTCCTTTGCGGTGCACTATTCCTTGTTTACTGCATCCCTCGCTCCCTCACATTAACAAATTAACACAGAAATTGCGTCGTTATGATATACTATGTGTTCTATGACTTCTCCATTTATATCGAGTAACGTTTCTATGGTACCTACAGGATTATCTTTTGGGATACGAGTATCTCCTTTCCGATGCAAAATTCCTTCTTTAATGCATCCCTCTCTCCCTCGCATTGACGAATTAACACAGAAATTGCGTCGCTATGAAATACTATGAGTTCTATGACATCTCCATCTATATCGAGTAACGTTTCTATTTAAACGACCGGATTGTATTTTGGGATACGTGTATCTCCTTCCGATGCACTATTCCTTCTTCACTGCATCAATCGCTCCCTCATATTGAGAATTAACACAGAATATGCGTCGCTATGACATACTATGGGTTGTATGATTTCTCCATCTAAATCGTGTATCGTTTCTATGGAAACGACAGGATTTTCTTTTGGGATACGAGTATCTCCTTTCCGATGCAGTATTCCTTTTTTACTGCATCCCTCACTTCCTCACATTGACCAATTAACACAGAAATTGAGTCGGTATGAAATACTATGTCTTCTATGACATCTTCTAAATCGGAGAACGTTTCTATGGAAAGGACTGGATTATTCTTTGGGATACGTGTATATCCTTTCCGATGCAGTATTACTTCTTTACTGCATCCTTCGCGCCCTCACATTGACAAATGAACACACAAGTAGCGTCGCTATGAAATACTATGGGTACTATGATTTCTCCTTCTAAATCAAGTAACGTTTCTATGGAAACAACAGGATTTTCTTTTGGGATACGAGTATCCTTTCCGATGCACTATTCCTTCCTTACTGCATTACTCCCTCCGTCACATTAACGAATTAACGCCGAAATTACGTCGCAATGAAGTACTATTGGTTCTATGACTTCTCCTTCTAAATCGGGTAACGTTTCTATGGAAACGACAGGATTTTCTTTTGGGATACGAGTATCTCCATTCCGATGTACTATTCCTTCTTTACTGCATCCCTAGCTCCTTCAAATTGACGGATTAACACAGTAATTGCGTCGCTACGAAATACTATGGATTCTACGACTTCTTCTTCTAATTCGAATAACGTTTCTATGGATACGACAGTATTTTCTTTTGGGATACGAGTATCACCTTTCCGATGCACTATTCCTTCTTTACTGCGTCCCTCGCTCCCTCAGATTGACGAATTAACACAGAAATTGCGTCGCTATGAAATACTATGGGTTCTATGACATCTCCTTCTAAATGGAGTAACGTTTCTATGGACACGACAGGATATTCTTTTGGGATACGACTATTTCCTTTTCGATGCACTATTCTTTCTTTACTGCATCCCTCGCACCCTCACATTGACGAATTAGCACAGAAATCGCGCTGCTATGAAATACTATGGGTTCTATGACTTCTCCTTCTAAATCGAGTAGGGTTTCTATGGGAAGGACAGGATTTTCTTTTGGGAGACATTTACTTTCCTATGCACTATATCTTCTTTACTGCATCCCTCGCTCCCTCACATTGACGATTAACACAGAAATTGCGTCGCTACGAAATACTATGGATTCTACGACTTCTTCTATTTATTCGAATAACGTTTCTATGGAGACGACAGGATTTTCTTTTGGGATACGACTATCTGATTTCCGATGCACTATTCCTTCTTTACTGCATCCCTCACTCCCTCACATTGACGAATTAACACAGAAATTGCGTCGCTATGAAATACTATATGTTCTATGACATATGCTCCTAATTCGAGTAACGTTTCTATGGAATCCACAGGATATTCTTTTGGGATACGAGTATCACCTTTCCGATGCACTTTTCCTTCTTTACTGCGTCCCTCGCTCCCTCACATTGACGAATTAACACAGAAATTGCGTCGCTATGAAATACTATGGGTTCTATGACATCTTCTTCTAAATGGAGTAACGTTTCTATGGACACGACAGGATATTCTTTTGGGATACGACTATTTCCTTTTCGATGCACTATTCCTTCTTTACTGCATCCCTCGCTCCCTCACATTGATGAATGAACGCAGAAATTGCGTCGCTATGTAATACTATGGGTTCTATGACTTCTCATTCTAAATCGAGTAACGTTTCTATGGTAACGACAGGATTTTCTTTTGGGATACGACTATCTCCTTTCCAATGCACTATTCTTTCTTTACTGCATTCCTCGCTCCCTCACGTTGACGAATTAAACAGATATAACGTCGATACGAAATACTATGGGTTCCATGACTACTCCTTCTAAATCCAGTAACGTTTCTATGGAAACGACAGGATTTTCATTTGAGATACGAGTATCTCCCTTCCAGTGCACTATTCCTCCTTTACTGAGTCCCTTGCTACCTCACACTGACGAATTAACACAGAAATTGCATCGCTATGAACAACAATGGGTTCTATGGCATCTCCTTCTAAATCCAATAACGTCTCTATGGAAAAGACAGTAATTTCTTTTGGGATACGTGTATCTCCTTTCCGATGCACTATTCCTTCGTTACTGCATCCGTCGCTCCCTCACATCGACGAATTAACACAGAAATTGCCGTCGCTATGAAATACTATTGGTTCTATGACATCTCCTTCTAAATCGAGTAACGTTTATATGGAAACGACAGGATTTTCTTTTGGGATACGAGTATCTCCTTTCCGATGCAGTATTCCTTCTTTACTGCATCCTTCGCTCCCTCACATTGACGATTCAACACAGAAATGGCGCCGCTATGAAATACTATGGTTTCTATGGAATCTCCTTCTACATCGAGTAACGTTTCTTTGGAAACGACAGAATTTTCTTTTGGGATACGACTATCTCTTTTCCGATGCACTATTCCATCTTTACAGGATCCCTCGCTCTCTCACATTGACGACGTAAGACAGAAATTGCGTCGCTATGAAATACTATGGGTTCTATGACTACTCCTTCTAAATTGAGTAACGTTTCTTTTGAAACGACAGGATTTTCTTGTGGGATACGAGTATCTCCTTTCCGAAGAACTAATCCTTCTTTACTGCATCCCTCGCTCCATCTCGTTGTCGAATTATCACAGAAATTGCGTGGCTATGAAATACTATGCTTTCTACGACTTCTCTTTCTAAATCGAGTAACGTTTCTATGGAAACGACAGGATTTTCTTTTGTGATACGACTATCTCTTTTCCGATGCACTATTCCTTCTCTACTACATCCCTCGCCCCTCACGTTGACGAATTCACACAGAAATTGCCCCGCTATGAAATACTATGGGTTCTATGACCTCCCTTCCAAATTGAGTAACGTTTCAAAGGAAACGACAGGATTATCTTTTGGGTAACGAGTATCTCCGTTCCTATGTACTATAACTACAGTCCTGCATCCCTCGCTCCATCACATTGACGAATTAACACAGAAATTACGTCGCTATGAAATACTATGTGTTCTATGACTACTCATTCTAAATTGAGTAACGTTTCTATGGAAACGACATAATTTTCTTGTTGGATACGAGTATCTCCTTTCCGAAGAACTAATCCTTCTTTACTGCATCCCTCGCTCCCTCACATTATCGAATTAACACAGAAATTGCGTCGCTATGAAATACTATGGGTTTTACGACTTCTCTTGCTAAATCAAGTAACGTTTCTATAGAAACGACAGGATTTTCTTTTGTGATACAAATATCACCTTACCGATGCACTGTTCCTACTTTACTGCATCCCACGCTACCTCACATTGACGAATTAACACCGAAATTGCGACGCAATGAAATACTAGGGGTTCTATGACATCTCCTTCTAAATCGAGTTACGTTTCAATGGAGAGGCCTGGATTTTCTTCTGGGATACGACTATCTCTTTTCCGATGCACCATTCCTTCTTTACTGCATCCCTCGCTCCCTCACATTGACGAATTAACACAGAAATGGCGTCGCTATGAATTACTATGGGTTCTACGACTTCTCTTTCTGAATCGAGTAACGTTTCTATGGAAACGATAGGATTTTCTTTTGGGATACGAATATCTCCTTTCCGATGCACTGGTCTTTCTTTACTGCATCCCACGCTACCTCACATTGACGAATTAACACCGAAATTGCGTCGCAATGAAATACAATGTTTCCAAAGACATCTCCTTCTAAATCGAGTAATGTTTCTATGGAAAGGACTGGATTTTCTTTTGGGATACGACTGTCTCTTTTCCGATGCACTATTCCTTCTTAACTAGATCCCTCGCTCTCTCACATTGACGAATTAACACAGAAATTGCGTCGCTATGAAATACTATGTGTTATATGACATAAACTTCTAATTCGAGAGACGTTTCTATGGAATCGACAGGGTTTTGTTTTGGGATACGGGTATCTCCTTTCCGGTGCACTATTCCTTCTTTACTTCATCCCGCGCTCCCTAACATTGACGAAATAACACAGATGTTGCTACGCTATGAAATACTACGGGTTCTATGACTTCTCCTTCTAAATCGAGTAACGTTTCAATGGTAACGACAGGATTTTCGTTTGGGATACGAGTATCTCCGAACCTTTGCACTATACCTTCTTTACTGTATCCCTCGCTCCCTCAAATTGACGAATTAACACAGACATTAGGTCGCTATGAAATACTATGGTTTCTATGACTACTCCTTCTAAATCGAATAACGTTTCAATGGAAACGTCAGAATTTTCTTTTGGGATACGACTTTCTCTTTTCCGATGCACCATTAATTCTTTACTGCATCCCTCGCTCCCTCACATTGAGGAATTAACACAGAATTTGCGTGGCTATTAAATGCTATGGGTTCTATAACTTCTCCTTCTAAATCGAGTAAGGTTTCTATGGAAACGACAGGATTTTCTTTTGGGATATTACTATCTCTTTCCGATGCACTATTCCAACTTTACTGCATCCCTCGCTCCCTCACACTGGCGAATTATCACATAAATTGCGTCGCTATGAAATACTATGGGTTCTACGACTTCTCTTTCTAAACCGAGTAACGTTTCTATGGAAACGACAGGATTTTCTTTTGGGATACGAATATCACCTTTCCGATGCACTGTTCCTTCTTTACTGCATCCCACGCTACCTCACATTGACTAATTAACACAGAAATTGCGTCGCAATGAAATTCTATGTGTTCTATTACTTCTCATCCTAAATCGAGTAAGGTTTCTATGGAAACGACAGGATTTTCTTTTGGGATACGACTATCTCCTTTCCAATGCACTATTCTTTCTTTACTGCATTCCTCGCTCCGTCACATTGACGAATTAAAACAGATATAACGTCGCTACGAAATACTATGGGTTCAATGACTACTCCTTTTAAATCCAGTAACGTTTCTATGGAAACGACAGGATTTTCATTTGAGATACGAGTATCTCCCTTCCAGTGCACTATTCCTCCTTTACTGCATCCCTTGCTCCCTCAAACTGACGAATTAACACAGAAATTGCATCGCTTTGAAATACTATGGGTTCTATGGCATCTCCTTCTAAATCCAATAACGTCTCTATGGAAACGACAGTAATTTCATTTGGGATACTTGTATCTCCTTTCCGATGCACTATTCCTTCGTAACTGCATCCGTCGCTCCCTCACATCGACGAATTAACACAGACATTGCGTCGCTATGAAATACTATGGGATCTATGACTACTCCTTCTAAATCGAATAACGTTTATATGGAAACGACAGGATTCTCTTTTGGGATACGAGTATCTCCTTTCCGATGCAGTATTCCTTCTTTACTGCATCCTTCGCTCTCTCACATTGACGAATAAACACAGAACTTGCGACGCTATGAAATACTGAGTGCTTGTATGACTTCTCCCTCTAAATCGAGTAACGTTTCAAATGAAACGACAGAATTTTCATTTGGGATACGAGTATCTCCTTTCCGATGCTCAAATCCTTCTTTACTGCATCCCTCGCTCCCTCAAATTGACGATATAACACAGAAATGGCGCCGCTATGAAATACTATGGTTTCTATGGAATCTCCTTCTAAATCGAGTAACGTTTCTTTGGAAACGACAGGATTTTATTTTGTAATACGAGTATCTCCTTTCCGGTGCACTTTTTTCCTTTACTGCATCCCTCACTCCCTCACACTGACGAAGTAACACAGAAATTCCGTCGCTATGAGATGCTATGGGTTGTATGACTTCTCCCTCTAAATCCAGTAACGTTTCTATGGAAACGACAGGATTTTCTTTTGGGATACGACTATCTCTTTTCCGATGCACTATTCCATCTTTACAGGATCCCTCGCTCTCTCACATTGAAGACGTAAGACAGAAATTGCGTCGCTATGAAATACTATGGGTTCTATGACTACTCCTTCTAAATTGAGTAACGTTTCTTTTGAAACGACAGGATTTTCTTGTGGGATACGAGTATCTCCTTTCCGAAGAACTAAACCTTCTTTACTGCATCCCTCGCTCCCTCACATTGTCGAATTAACACAGAAATTGCGTCGCTATGAAATACTATGGGTTCTACGACTTCTCTTGCTAAATCAAGTAACGTTTCTATGGAAACGACAGGATTTTCTTTTGTGATACAAAAATCACCTTACCGATGCACTGTTCCTACTTAACTGCATCCCAGGCTACCTCACATTGACGAATTAACACCGAAATTGCGACGCAGTGAAATACTATGGGTTCTATGACATCTCCTTCTAAATCTAGTTACGTTTCAATGGAGAGGCCTGGATTTTCTTTTGGGATACGACTATCTCTTTTCCGATGCACTATTCCTTCTTTACTACATCTCTCGCCCCTCACGATGACGAATTAACACAGAAATTGCCCCGCTACGAAATACTATGGGTTCTATGACCTCCCTTCTAAATTGAGTAACGTTTCAAAGGAAACGACAGGATTATCTTTTGGGTAACGAGTATCTCCGTTCCTATGTACTATAACTACAGTCCTGCATCCCTCGCTCCATCACATTGACGAATTAACACAAAAATTACGTCGCTATGGAATACTATGTGTTCTATGACTACTCATTCTAAATTGAGTAACGTTTCTATGGAAACGATAGGATTTTCTTGTGGGATACGAGTATCTCCTTTCCGAAGAACTAAACCTTCTTTACTGCATCCCTCGCTCCCTCACATTGTCGAATTAACACAGAAATTGCGTCGCTATGAAATACTATGGGTTCTACGACTTCTCTTGCTAAATCAAGTAACGTTTCTATGGAAACGACAGGATTTTCTTTTGTGATACAAAAATCACCTTACCGATGCAGTGTTCCTACTTGACTGCATCCCAGGCTCCCACACATTGACGAATTAACACAGAAATTGCGTCGCTATGAAATACTATGTGTTATATGACATATACTTCTAATTCGAGTGACGTTTCTATGGAATCGACAGGGTTTCGTTTTGGGATACGGGTATCTCCTTTCTGGTGCACTATTCCTTCTTTACTGCATCCCTCGCTCCCTCACATTGACGAATTAACACAGAAATTGCGTGGCTATGAAGTACTATGGGTTCTATAACTTCTCCCTCTAAATCGAGTAAGGTTTCTACGATAACGACAGGATTTTCTTTTGGGATACAACAATCTCCTTTCCGATGCACTATTCCTTCTTTACTACATCCCTCACTCCCTCACATTGACGAAATAACACAGAAATAGCTTTGCCACGAAAAACTATGGGTTCGGTGACTTCTCCTTCTAGATCGAGTAACGTTTCTATGGAGACGACAGGATTTTCTTGTGGAATACGAGTATCTCTTATCTGATGAACTATTCCTTCCTTACTGCATCACTCGCTCCCTCACATTGACGAATTAACACAGATATTGCGTCGCTATGAAATACTATGGGTTCTACGACTTCTCTTTATAAATCGAGTAACATTTCAATGGAAACGAATGGATTTTCTTTTGGGATTAGAATATCACCTTTCCGATACACTGTTCCTTCTTTACTGTATCCCACGCTACCTCACATTGACGAATTAACACCGAAATTGCGTCGCTATGAAATACTGTGGGTTCTATGACTTCTCCTTCTAAACCGAGTATCGTTTCTATGGAAACGACAGGATTTTCATATGGGATACGAATATCACGTTTCCGATGCACAGTTCCTTCTTTAATGCATCCAACGCTACGTCACATTGACGAATAAACACCGAAATTGCGTCGCAATGAAATGCTATGGGTTCTATGACATCTCCTTCTAAATCGAGTAACGTCTCCATGGATTGCACTGGATTTTCTTTTGGGATACGACTATCATCTTTCCGATGCACTGTTCCTTCCTTACTGCATCCCTCGGTCCCTCACATTCACGATTTTACACAGAAATTGCGTCGCTATGAAATACTATGGGTTCTATGACTTCTCATTCTAAATCGAGTATCGTTTCTATGGAAACGACAGGATTTTCTTATGGGACACCACTATCTCTTTTCCGATGCACTATTCCTTTTTTACTACATCGATCGCCCCTCACATTGACGAATTAACGCAGAAATTGCCTCGCTATAAAAGACTATGTGTTCTACGACTTCACTTTCTAAATTGAGTAACGTTTCTAAGGAGACGACGGGATTTTCTTTTGGGATACGAGTATCAACTTTCCTTTGCACTATACCTCCTTTACTGTACCCTCGCTCCCTTAAATTGACGAATTAACACAGAAATTAGGTCGCTATGAAATACTATGTGTTCCATGACTTCTACTTCTAAATCGAGTAACGTTTCTATGGAAACGACAAGATTTTCTTTTGGGATACGACTACCTCCTTTCCCATGCACTATTCCTTCTTTACTGCATCCCTCGCTCCCCCACAATGACGAATTAACATAGAAATTGCTTCGCTATTAAATACTATGGGTTCTACGACTTCTCCTTCTAAATCGAGTAACATTATTATGGAAACGACAGGATTTTCTTTTGGGAGACGAGTATCAACGTTCCTTTGCACTATACCTTCTTTACTGTACCCTCGCTCCTCAAATTGACGAATTAACACAGAAATTAGGTCGCTATGAAATACTATGGGTTCTACGACTTGTCTTTCTAAATCGAGTATCGTTTCTATGGAAACGCCAGGATTTTCTTTTGGTATACGAGTATCAACTTTCCTTTGCACAATACCTTCATTACTGTACCCTCGCTCCCTCAAATTAACCAATTAACACAGAATTTATGTCGCTATGAAATACTATGTGTTCTATGACTTCTACTTCTAAATCGAGTAACGTTTCAATGGATACGACAGGATTTTCTTTTGGGATACGACTATCTCCTTTCCCATGCTCTATTCCTTCTTTACTGCATCCCTCGCTCCCTCACAATGACGAATTAACATAGAAATTGCTTAGCTATTAAATACTATGGGTTCTATGACTTCTCCTTCTAAATCGAGTAACGTTATTATGGAAACGAGAGGATTTTCTTTTGGGATTCGAGTATCTCCTTTCCGAAGCACTATTCCTTCATTACTGGATCCCTCGCTCCCTCACATTGACGAATTAACACAGAAATTGCTGCACTATGAAATACTATGGGTTCAATGACATCTCCTACTAAATCGAGTAACGTTTCTATGGAAAGGACTGGATTTTCTTTTGGGATACGACTATCTCCTTTCCGATGCACTATTCCTTCCTTACTGCATCCCTCGCTCCCTCGGTTTGACGATTTAACACAGAAATTGCGTCGCTATGTAATACTATGGGTTCCATGACTTCTCCTTCTAAATCGAGAGTCGTTTCTATGGAAACGATAGAATTTTCTTTTGGGATACGACTATCTCTTTTCCGATGCACTATTCCTTCTTTACAGGATCTCTCGCTCTCTCACATTGACGAATGAACACTGACATTGCGTCGCTATGATATACAATGAGTTCTATGACATATACTTTCAATTCTAGAGACGTTTCTATGGAATCGACAGTGTTTTGTTTTGGGATACGAGTATCTCCTTTCCGGTGCACTATACCTTCTTTACTGCATCCCTCGCTCCCTCACATTGACGAATTAACACAGATGTTGCGTCGCTACTGTTGAGTGTTACTTAAGTAAATAAATTAGTGAAATCAAAGTGAACTACAAATTAGAATATAAATGGAAAACTTGGTTTAGTTTAGAGAGTTACATACTGGCATTCAGCGGGCAGAACAGAAGAAACAATGACCGTGGAGTCAGCGAGTTCCACATAAGCGGGCGTTGTCGATTCAGCCGTCAGGGCATCGCCCGACCGGCTCACGTGTTTCTCAGTTGTCGCATGTGAGCAAAGGCCCTCGCCTACATTCCAAGAGCCAATGACCGACGTTAAGAAGATTCTTCGAGAAGCTTTTCAACGTGACGGAAGAGGCAATGACCGGCTCACGTGTTTCTCAGTCGTCACATGCGATCAGAGGCCCCCGCCTACATTCCAAGAGCCAATGACCGAGGTCAAGAAGATTCTTCGAGAAGCTTTTCAACGTGACAGAAGAGGCAATGGCCGTGAAGTCGTTCACCTCCAGTGAACTGAAGTGAATAAATACACGAGACGCGGTGGGCCCGACAGTTGAAGACAGATGAAGACAGATGAAGACAGATGAAGACAGACAGAGACGAAGACGAGAGACGAAGGAAGAAAAGAAGAGTAGCAGTAGTTTTCAGTCAGTTTCGGTGCTGAAGACCGTCATGCAAGAAGAGACTGCTTCATGCACAGACGCACCAAGTCCGCCGCTGTAATGGAATAGCAAGCAGCAGCCGCGGCGCCAGAAGACAGAAGTTAAAAGGTATTTGAAGTCTGGTTTTTACATACCCGGGTGACTCGTGAGGACGGGAAGGAGACGGCCTCACATCAGTAGTTACCTGTGAGCTGGGATGAAGACCTGACAGCCGAAGACTGGCAAGTGGGAGTCCGTGGTTCGAGTTCGGGACACTGGCCTTCCCCCGCCGCGCCGCTCCGCTGGTCGACGCACAACACACGCGGCCGCTTAGAGAAGAGAAACACTGGGACGCCACATTCAAGGTATCACCATCCGATGCACGACGTCGCTCGCAATAATTAAACTGGTCACCTCGCGCTGCGCGTCTCCGGTCAGCTGGGCGAGACGGCGACACGAGATACACACCGCTACGCGTAATCAGACGCCGCCGCCGCCGCCGCTGTCGCAGCAGAAGGCTACGCAAACGACACGGCTGCCGCTCTCCGAACCAGAACGTCCCAGTAAGATACAGTTGTACGAAACTTTCAATAAAAGTTATCTTATGTAAAAATAATGTTTCATTCGACCTCATACCCGAGCCAAGGAAGAACCCACCCTGCCCACATGTTGTTAAGAGAGAAAAGTTAATTTATTTAATATTTTCACCCTGACAGAATGCTTTAGAATGCTCATCCTGACAATTGACAGCATAAAAAGAGAAAACACAGTTACATCGAGTGACAGAAGTGTCACATTTAGTAACACAACTGTTACATTTGATGTCAGAAGCCGTTTCAGTTGTTACATTTGGTGTCAGAGAAAAAACCCTTGGCTCAATATGAGGTGTGAATGACAGTCACTAAAGGTCCACAGTTAGTATTTTTTAATGTGTGAAGGGATAGAGGTTTGCATAGCAGTCGTAATATTTTCTTTATTTAGAAGTGTATTTTCTCTCATGATTTTAAGAGTGTGTCGGAAATATTTAAACATCTTTTAAATTCAGTGTAGTAAGATTGTGTAACTAATAGTTTGTAAAATGATGACACGAAATCGTACAAAGTCAGAGTCAGCACCACAAGCGGTTTCTACTGATGAAGCTATTCAGAGCTTAGTTAATCAAATAGCACAGCTTAAAAGTGATAATAATGCATTATTTAAACAGTTGAGTGAGGTTAGGCAAACCAGTTCAATCCCTCCCACCCTAGATTCCTCAGCAGCAGCCTTAGTAACTCCTTTTTCAGGTAAACCTGGCGAGGACATAACAGCCTTTTTTGATGATTTAGTAGCAGCTGCAAAGTTAGGATCATGGTCAGATGAACAGCTCTTACAAATGACAAAGTTAAGATTGACAGGAGAGGCTAAAGCACACGTCTTATACCATGAAGAATTACGGAATGCTCCAACATTTGAGAAATTGAAGAAAGGATTGCTTAAACGTTTTCAAAAACAGAACAGCTGTAGATTTTATAGGGAACAGTTAAACACTATCACTCAGAGGCAAAACGAGTCGTTAGGAAGCTTTGTAGATAGGATTAGAAAAGTTAATATTAACACCTATCAGTTGACAACTAGTGATGAAGCAAATAAGGTTATTTTACAAGAGGCAGAAGATAGAGCTCTGGATACATTTTTACGTGGGTTACCTCCTGAAACGTCCCGTCGTGTCAGGGCAGAGTTTCCTAAAAATTTAGCAGAAGCTGTATCTGTGGTGACAGCTTTTGAAGAAATTGACATTGCCACCAGATACAAGGAGAAGCGAAATATATTATCAGCAGGAGTACGATGTTTTAGGTGCGATCGACACGGACATATAGCAAAAAACTGCAGACAACCTCAATACACTAATTGTCAAAGAATAGGTCACACATTCAAAGAATGCAGGTCTAAGAAAGTTTTTGGAAATAGAAATCAGTTAAACTCAAACGGGAATGTCGGAGCCGCCGCCAGGCGTTCCCAATAAAATTTCATGCCATTAAGGCGAATGTGAAGGCGGAATGCTGGTTATCTGCTACCATACAGGATAAAGAGGCAAGGATACTGGTGGATACAGGCGCAAACGTATCAATAGTGAGTAATAAATGTATTGGAGAAAAGAAATATGACCCTCCAAGGTATAGATTGAGTGGAGTAGGAGGAGGTACAGTGAAGTCATTAGGATGTACATCACTGATTTTCTATATTCACGGTGTACAATTTCAGGAAGATGTCGAAGTGGTAACAAAGGTAACTGACGGGTACGACGCGATCCTAGGATTGGATTTCCTGAATAAACATCACGCTAAAATCGACCTCAGACAGCAAACTGTAGAACTTAGCGGAATAGTGTTTCAGCTAGGTGACACCGCTGCAAAGGGCCCTCTGCCGCAAGATTTCCCTAACCGGAAGGCGAAATCAACTATACTGCGTGCAACGTCCTTGAAGGTTGATTCGCGGGATCAGATACCATCTGGCTCAGGAAAACTTCTCTGGATGACCGTTGACCACGAAGTACCTACAGATACAGTGTGTCTAATAGAGCCTTTAGAGAAAAATGAGGAATTAGATGTATCACATTGTTTTGTACGTAGGAGTGTTTTACGGGTTCAAGACGTTGAGGGAGAAAGAAAAGTACCGGTACATATTGACAATTTCGGAGTGGAGGACAAAGAGTTGCATAAGGGAATATTAGTAGCTACAGTCAGTACTTTTGAAGAAGAAGATTTCATTTGGTCAGATATTAATGATGGTCAGAAATCAGACGCCTACAAAACCGCATTGCGCCAGAAGATTGAGCATTTGAAAGGAAAGGATAGAGACACGATAGAAGCAGTTTTAGTTGAGTTCAAAGATTTATTTAATACAGAAGGTCCATTGCCAGCAACAGACATCACACAGCATAGGATCCCAACAGGAAATAGCCCCCCAGTTTATAGGAAGCCTTATAGAGTTCCGTATCACTTACAGCCAGTACTGGATGAATTTTTGGAACAGCATCTAAAAGATGGAATTATAGAATATTCTGATTCGCCTTATAATTCAAATATTGTAATTATTCCAAAGAAGTCTCCCGACGGTACGAAACGATATAGATTTTGTTGTGACTACAGACACCTTTACAAACAAACTATCTCAGATGTTTATCCTCTTCCAAACATTACAGATATCATTGACAGTTTGGGTAACAGTAAATACTTTTCAACAATCGATCTACGTAATGGATATCATCAATTGGAAGTTGCACCTGAAGATAGGCATAAAACAGCATTTTCTAGCCCTGGAGGCCACTGGCAATTTAAAAGAATGCCTTTCGGTTTGAAAAATGCACCAGCAACTTTTCAAAGACTACTCGATGGAGTATTGCGAGGACTCAAAACTCAGCAATGTTGTGTATATCTAGACGATATTATTGTATTCTCCAGAGACATTAATGAACATGCTGTGCGTCTGCGTAATGTTTTTCAGAGACTTAGAAAAGCTAAATTAACATTAAATATGGAAAAATGTGGTTTTGCATTGACAGAGGTTACATACCTAGGGCATGTCATTAGTGAAAAAGGAATTAAAACAGATCCTCGATTAATTTCGGCAGTTAAGGACTTCCCAACACCACAACGCGTTAAGGAGGTACAAAGTTTCATTGGTCTCGCATCGTATTACCGAAAATATGTTCAAAATTTTGCTGAAATTGCCCGACCCTTAACCCAATTATTGAAAAAGGGTGCAAAATTTCATTGGTCTGAAGATTGTGAATCAGCATTTCAAACCCTTAAAGACAAGTTAACACACAGTCCAGTATTAGCCTACCCAGATTATAACAAAGAATTTATTTTATCCTGTGACGCAAGTGGTCATTCAGTAGGAGTTGTTTTGAGTCAGAATATTAATGGCGCGGAACACCCCATAGCCTATGCTTCGAGACAACTAACAACGGCAGAAAGAAATTATTCCACAATGGAGAAAGAATTGTTAAGTGTTATTTATGGTATCAAATACTTTAAATGCTACTTGTATGGTAGGAAATTCAGGGTCATTACAGACCACGCAGCTTTAAAGTGGTTGCTTGGATTAAAGGATCCATCTAGTCGCCTTACCCGTTGGGCCCTATGTCTTTCCGAAATGGACTTCGAAGTTGTCCATAAACCAGGCAAAAAACACACGAATGCAGATTGCCTAAGTCGGAAAATAGCACTTTTGGAAGCAACAGGCCGAGATACTGAGGACTGGAGAAAGGCACAAGATGAGGATACAGAATGTAAAAAATACGCAACTCAAAAACAATTTTGCTTTGAAGATGGTGTATTATGCCGTAAAACAAAACTTGGACCGCGAATTGTTGTTCCCCAACACCTTAGACAAGAAATAATGGCAGAGGCCCACGATCATATCCTTGCAGGACACGGTGGACAGCGGACAACCGAAAGACGTGTAGCAGAGCGATTTTGGTGGCAAACCAGAAAGCAGGATGTTGCGCAGTACGTTCGTAATTGCATTGCGTGCGCACAACGAGCTGAACTTTCTCGTTCAAAAATACCCTTACAGCGGCTCCCCGAGACTTCATGTCCATTTCAAATCTGCGGATTGGATCTCTACGGGCCATTTCATAAAACACCTGCTGGTAATAAGTATGTTCTTACAATTATCGATCAATTTTCACGCTATCTAGCTATGGTGAGTCTCCCAGATCAGCAAGCAAATACAGTTGCCCAAGCTTTAGTTAACAACTGGATACTTAAATTTGGAGTACCTGAAGCTATTATCACAGATCAGGGATCTAATTTTATGTCTGAATTAATGAAACAGCTATGCCACTTACTAAAAATACGCAAATTACGCACAACTCCGTTACACCCTCAGTGCAACGGGCGCACAGAAAGAGTCCATCGGACAATTGGCAAAATGCTTAGTTATTATATTAACGAACAACAATCTAATTGGGATACGTATTTACCAATAATCGTGTCGGTATACAACGCCAAAACGCATGAAGCAACTGGCATGTCACCTTATGAAGTGGTCTATGGGAAAAAAATGCCGTCCCCTTTTTATGTAATCAGGCAGAAAAACGGAAAAGTCGGAGAAACAGTAAGAGATTTCAGTCGAATGATGAAGGATGTATGGAAAAAGGTTCAAAAATCTAATACAAAGGCTTTGGAACGACAGGAAAGATTAGGTAATACCCAAGCTAAATATCCAAATTAGAAAATCGGTCAGTGGGTTATGCTTTCAACTCCTTACATAGCTAAAGGAAAAACGAAGAAATTTGTAACAAACTACAGAGGTCCTTATCAAATTATTGAGATCACGTCACCAGTCAACGTTAAATTGCAACTGCCCACCCGAACTACCATTGTCCATGCAAGTCGTTTAAAACCTTTTAAGGGCGCTCCAGATGTAATTCCTTCAACAATAGTGTCTGCTTTTCCGAAGGGTGGAGGAAGTACCCGACAAGGAAAAAGAGTGTCCACGCCGGCACAACATATAGACATGGCACCATACAATCTTCGTTCAAGAGTGCGAATGTCCTAGTTGAATCTTAGTAGACTGTGGACAGTATACAAATGTAAATAATTAATAAATTATAATGGTTTATTTTTTAAGAAAAAGGAAGTTGAACGTAGAAACATGTAGATCTTGTAGTTAACGATGTATTCCTTCTGTTCATTGTTTTTGTTTTTACAAGGTTTGTAGGTTCATAACCATGTTGTTTGCTTTTTTCAGAAAACGCCATGCAAGCATTTCCTACATAAAACCTATCCTACCTTAATGACTCCCTTGACAGTCCCCTTCTGAAGTCATAAACTCACAGCAAGGCAAAATTGATGCCAATGTTATGATGCAAAAGGTCTTAAAATTAAAAGTGAACGCAAAACTAAAATAATAATGCTAGGAACGAGTATATCTGGAACCTTTGTGTTGGTGTTTCTGCTTTGTACAGTTTCCTTTTATTTAAGACGAAAAAATAAGCCAAATAATAATATACCACTACATCAAATTCCTGTTAACTGGATACCACACTCTTAACTGGTGTACTTCAGCAGTTACTTTTGAGCATTAGTGTATTAATATTGTTTACTGTACTTCATTCTTTATTAAACAGTCTCTTGTTAAAATTCACAATACTGTAGAATAGATATTCTTGCATTAGTATAGGGTAGATTAAACAGCTGTTGCTAATTTTCTAAGTGCAAAATCTATTTTTTGTTTATTCATTGTCATCAAGATTTGTTACACTTATTACAACCATTTATGTAAGAACTATGTGATTCATGACCGTACAGTGCTTTTGTAAAGTGATAAGGTATTTTCCACATACTTAATGTGAAGCGTGTGTAATCTTCTAACTCGAGAGTTTTCAGTGTTTGTGCTTTTGCCGTGTGAAGAGTGGAGGAATCTTGAGTGGTAAATTCGAGGGCGAATTTCTCCGAAGGGTGGAGGAATGTTGAGTGTTACTTAAGTAAATAAATTAGTGAAATCAAAGTGAACTACAAATTAGAATATAAATGGAAAACTTGGTTTAGTTTAGAGAGTTACATACTGGCATTCAGCGGGCAGAACAGAAGAAACAATGACCGTGGAGTCAGCGAGTTCCACATAAGCGGGCGTTGTCGATTCAGCCGTCAGGGCATCGCCCGACCGGCTCACGTGTTTCTCAGTTGTCGCATGTGAGCAAAGGCCCTCGCCTACATTCCAAGAGCCAATGACCGACGTTAAGAAGATTCTTCGAGAAACTTTTCAACGTGACGGAAGAGGCAATGACCGGCTCACGTGTTTCTCAGTCGTCACATGCGATCAGAGGCCCCCGCCTACATTCCAAGAGCCAATGACCGAGGTCAAGAAGATTCTTCGAGAAGCTTTTCAACGTGACAGAAGAGGCAATGGCCGTGAAGTCGTTCACCTCCAGTGAACTGAAGTGAATAAATACACGAGACGCGGTGGGCCCGACAGTTGAAGACAGATGAAGACAGATGAAGACAGACGGAGACGAAGACGAGAGACGAAGGAAGAAAAGAAGAGTAGCAGTAGTTTTCAGTCAGTTTCGGTGCTGAAGACCGTCATGCAAGAAGAGACTGCTTCATGCACAGACGCACCAAGTCCGCCGCTGTAATGGAATAGCAAGCAGCAGCCGCGGCGCCAGAAGACAGAAGTTAAAAGGTATTTGAAGTCTGGTTTTTACATACCCGGGTGACTCGTGAGGACGGGAAGGAGACGGCCTCACATCAGTAGTTACCTGTGAGCTGGGATGAAGACCTGACAGCCGAAGACTGGCAAGCAGGAGTCCGTGGTTCGAGTTCGGGACACTGGCCTTCCCCCGCCGCGCCGCTCCGCTGGTCGACGCACAACACACGCGGCCGCTTAGAGAAGAGAAACACTGGGACGCCACATTCAAGGTATCACCATCCGATGCACGACGTCGCTCGCAATAATTAAACTGGTCACCTCGCGCTGCGCGTCTCCGGTCAGCTGGGCGAGACGGCGACACGAGATACACACCGCTACGCGTAATCAGACGCCGCCGCCGCCGCCGCTGTCGCAGCAGAAGGCTACGCAAACGACACGGCTGCCGCTCTCCGAACCAGAACGTCCCAGTAAGATACAGTTGTACGAAACTTTCAATAAAAGTTATCTTATGTTAAAATAATGTTTCATTCGACCTCATACCCGAGCCAAGGAAGAACCCACCCTGCCCACATGTTGTTAAGAGAGAAAAGTTAATTTATTTAATATTTTCACCCTGACAGAATGCTTTAGAATGCTCATCCTGACAATTGACAGCATAAAAAGAGAAAACACAGTTACATCGAGTGACAGAAGTGTCACATGTAGTAACACAACTGTTACATTTGATGTCAGAAGCCGTTTCAGTTGTTACACTACGAAATACTAAGGGGTTCTATGACATCTCCTTCTAAATCGAGAAACGTCCCCATGGATTGCACTGGATTTTCTTTTGGGATTCGACTAGCGTCTTTCCGATGCACTGTTCCTTCCTTACTGCATCCCTCGCTCCCTCACATTCACGATTTTACACAGATATTGCGTCGCTATGAAATACTATGGGTTCTATGACTTCTCATTCTAAATCGAGTATCGTTTCTATGGAAACGACAGGATTTTCTTATGGGACACGACTATCTCTTTTCCGATGCACTATTCCTTTTTTACTACATCCCTCGCCCCTCACATTGACGAATTAACGCAGAAATTGCCTCGCTATAAAAGACTATGTGTTCTACGACTTCACTTTCTAAATTGAGTAACGTTTCTAAGGAGACGACGGGATTTTCTTTTGGGATACGAGTATCAACTTTCTTTTGCACTATACCTCCTTTACTGTACCCTCGCTCCCTTAAATTGACGAATTAACACAGAAATTAGGTCGCTATGAAATACTATGTGTTCCATGACTTCTACTTCTAAATCGAGTAACGTTTCTATGGAAACGACAGGATTTTCTTTTGGGATACGACTACCTCCTTTCCCATGCACTATTCCTTCTTTACTGCATCCCTCGCTCCCCCACAATGACGAATTAACATAGAAATTGCTTCGCTATTAAATACTATGGGTTCTACGACTTCTCGTTCTAAATCGAGTAACATTATTATGGAAACGACAGGATTTTCTTTTGCGATACGAGTATCTCCTTTCCGATGCACTATTCCTTCTGTACTGCATCCTCCGCTCCCTCATATTGACGAATTAACACAGATATTGCGTCGCTATGAATTACTATGTGTCCAATGACTTCCCCTTCTAAATCGAGTAACGTTTCTATGGAAACGAAAGGATTTTCTTTTGGGAGACGAGTATCAACGTTCCTTTGCACTATACCTTCTTTACTGTACCCTCCCTCCTCAAATTGACGAATTAACACAGAAATTAGGTCGCTATGAAATACTATGGGTTCTACGACTTGTCTTTCTAAATCGAGTAACGTTTCTATGGAAACGACAGGATTTTCTTTTGGGATACGAGTATCAACTTTGCTTTGCACAATACCTTCATTACTGTACCCTCGCTCCCTCAAATTAACCAATTAACACAGAAATTGCGTCGCTATGTAATACTATGGGTTCCATGACTTCTCCTTCTAAATCGAGAGTCGTTTCTATGGAAACGATAGAATTTTCTTTTGGGATACGACTATCTCTTTTCCGATGCACTATTCCTTCTTTACAGGATCTCTCGCTCTCTCACATTGACGAATGAACACTGAAATTGCGTCGCTATGATATACAATGGGTTCTATGACATATACTTCTAATTCGAGAGACGTTTCTATGGAATCGACAGGGTTTTGTTTTGGGATACGAGTATCTCCTTTCCGGTGCACTATACCTTCTTTACTGCATCCCTCGCTCCCACACATTGACGAATTAACACAGATGTTGCGTCGCTACGAAATACTACGGGTTCTATGACATCTCCTTCTAAATCGAGTAAAGTTTCTATGATAACGACAGGATTTTCTTTTGGGATACAACTATCTCCTTTCCGATGCACTATTCCTTCTTTACTGCATCCCTCGCTCCCTCACATTGACGAAATAACACAGAAATAGCTTTGCTATGAAAAACTATGGGTTCGGTGACTTCTCCTTCTAAATCGAGTAACGTTTCTATGGAGAAGACAGGATTTTCTTGTGGAATACGTATATCTCCTTTCCGGTGCACTATTCCTTCTTTCCTACATCCCTCGCCCCTCACATTGACGAATTAACACAGAAATTTCTCGCTATGAAATACTATGGGTTCTACGACTTCTCTTTCTAAATCGAGTAACATTTCTATGGAAACGGCTGGGTTTTCTTTTGGGATTAGAACATCACCTTTCCGATGCACTATTCCTTCTTTACTGAATGCCACGCTACCTCACATTGACGAATTAACACCGAAATTGCGTCGCAATGAAATGCTAAGGGGTTCTATGACATCTCCTTCTAAATCGAGTAACGTCTCCATGGATTGCACTGGATTTTCTTTTGGGATACGACTATCACCTTTCCGATGCACTATTCCTTCCTTACTGCATCCCTCGCTCCCTCACATTCACGATTTTACGCAGAAATTGCGTCGCAATGAAATACTATGGGTTCTATGCTACTCCTTCTGAATTGAGTAACGTTTCAATGGAAACGACAGGATTATCTTTTGGGTAACGAGTATTTCCGTTCCTGTGTACTATAACTTCCTTACTGAATCCCTCGCTTCCTCACATTGACGAAGTAACACAGAAATTACGTCGCTATGAAATACTATGGGTTCTATGTCTACTCCTTCTTAATTGAGTGACGTTTCTATGGAAACGACAGGATTTTGTTGTGGGATACGAGTATCTCCTTTCCGATGAACTATTCCTTCTTTACTGCATCCCTCGCTCCCTCACATTGTCGAATTAACACAGACATTGCGTCGCTAAGGAATGCTATGGCTTCGACTACTTCTCTTTCTATATCGAGGAACGTTTCTATCGAAACGACAGGATTTCCTTTTGTGATATTAATATCACCTTTCCGATGCACTGTTCCTTTTTTACTTCATCCCACGCTACCTCACATAGACGAATTAACACCGAAATTGCGCCGCAATTAAATACTATGGGTTCTATGACTTCTCCTTCTAAATCGAGTATCGCTTCTATGGTAGCGACATGATTTTCCTTTGGGATACGACTATCTCTTTTCCGATGCACTATTCCTTCTTTACAGGATCCTTCGGTCTCTCACATTGACGAATTAACACAGAAATTGCGTCGCTATGGTATACTACGGGTTGTATGACTTCTCATTCTAAATCGAGAAACGTTTCTATTTAAACGACTGGATTTTCTTTTGGGATTAGAATATCACCTTTCCGATACACTGTTCCTCCTTTACTGTATCCCACGCTACCTCACATTGACGAATTAACACCGAAATTGCGTCGCTATGAAATACTGTGGGTTCTATGACCTCTCCTTCTAAACCGAGTATCGTTTCTATTGAAACGACAGGATTTTCTTATGGGATACGTATATCACGTTTCCGATGCACAGTTCCTTCTTTAATGCATCCAACGCTACGTCACATTGACGAATAAACACCGAAATTGCGTCGCAATGAAATGCTATGAGTTCTATGACATCTCCTTCTAAATCGAGTATCGTCTCCATGGATTGCACTGGATTTTCTTTTGGGATACGACTATCATCATTTCGATGCACTGTTCCTTCCTTACTGCATCCCTCGGTCCCTCACATTCACGATTTTACACAGAAATTGCGTCGCTATGAAATACTATGGGTTCTATGACTTCTCATTCTAAATCGAGTATCGTTTCTATGGAAACGACAGGATTTTCTTATGGGACACGACTATCTCTTTTCCGATGCACTATTCCTTTTTACTACATCCCTCGCCCCTCACATTGACGAATTAACGCAGAAATTGCCTCGCTATTAAAGACTATGGGTTCTACGACTTCACTTTCTAAATTGAGTAACGTTTCTAAGGAGACGACGGGATTTTCTTTTGGGATACGAGTATCAACTTTCCTTTGCATTATACCTCCTTTACTGTACCCTCGCTTCCTTAAATTGACGAATTAACACAGAAATTAGGTCGCTATGAAATACTATGTGTTCCATGACTTCTACTTCTAAATCGAGTAACGTTTCTATGGAAACGACAGGATTTTCTTTTGGGATACGACTACCTCCTTTCCCATGCACTATTCCTTCTTTACTGCATCCCTCGCTCCCCCACAATGACGAATTAACATAGAAATTGCTTCGCTATTAAATACTATGGGTTCTACGACTTCTCCTTCTAAATCGAGTAACATTATTATGGAAACGACAGGATTTTCTTTTGGGATACGAGTATGTCCTTTCCGATGAACTATTCCTTCTTTACTTCATCCCACGCTACCTCACATAGACGAATTAACACCGAAATTGCGTTGCAATTAAATACTATGGGTTCTATGACTTCTCCTTCTAAATCGAGTATCGCTTCTATGGTAGCGACAGGATTTTCCTTTGGGATACGACTATCTCTTTTCCGATGCACTATTCCTTCTTTACAGGATCCTTCGCTCTCTCACATTGGCGAATTAACACAGAAATTGCGTCGCTATTAAATACTATGGGTTCTATGACATATACATCTAATTCGAGTAACGTTTCTATGGAATCGATAGCATTTTCTTTTTGGGATACGACTATCTCTTTTCCGGTGCAGTATTCCTCCTTTACTGCATCCCTCGCTCCCTCTCACTGAAGAATTAACACAGAAATTGCGTCGCTATGAAATACTGTGGGTTCTATGGCTTCTCCTTCTAAATCGAGTAACATTTCTATGGAAACGACAGGATTTTCTTTTGGTATACGACCATCTCTTTCCGATGCACTATTCCTTCTTTACTGCATCCTACGCTCCTTCACATTCACGAATTAACACAGAAATTGCGTGGCTATGAAATAGTATGGGTTCTATAACTTCTCCTTCTAAATCAAGTAAGGTCTCAATGGAAACGACAGGATTATCTTTTGGGATACGACTATCTCCTTTCCGATGAACTATTCCTTCTTTACTGCATCCCTCGCTCTCTCACATTGACGAATTAACACCGAAATTGCGGCGCTATGATATACTATGGGTTCTATGATTTCTCCTTCTAAATCGACTATCGTCTCTATGGAAACGACAGGATTTTCTTTTGGGATACGACTATCTCTTTTCTGATGCACTATTCCATGTTTACTTCATCCCTCGCCCCTCACGTTGACGAACAAACACAGAAATTGCCTCGCTATGAAATACTATGGGTTCTATGACTTCTCCTTCTATATTGAGTAACGTTTCAATGAAAACGACAGGATAAACTTTTGGGTAACGAGTATCTCCGTTCCTATGTACTATAACTTCTTTACTGCATCCCTCGCTTCCTCACATTGACGAATTAACAAAGAAATTACGTCGCTATGAAATACTATAGGTTCTATGTCTACTCCTTCTAAATTAAGTAACGTTTCTATGGAAACGTCAGGATTTTTTTGTGGGATACGAGTATCTCCATTCCGATGAACTATTCCTTCTTTACTGCATCCCTCGCTCCCTCACATTGTCGAATTAACACATAAATTGCGTCGCTATGAAATACTATGGGTTCTACGACTTCTCTTTCTAAATCGAGTAACGTTTCTATGGAAACGACATGATTTTCTTTTGTGATATTAATATCACCTTTCCGATTCACTGTTCCTTCTTTACTTCATCCCACGCCAATTCACATTGACGAATTAACACCGAAATTGCGTCGCAATGAAATACTATGGGTTCTATGAGATCTCCTTCTAAATCGAGTAACGTTTCAATGGAAAGGCCTGGAGTTCTTTTGCGATATGACAATCTCCTTTCCGATGCACTATTCCTTCTTTACTGCATCCCTCGCTCCCTCACATTGACGATTTAACACAGATATTGCGTCGCTATGAAATACTATGGGTTCTATAACATCTCCTTCTAAGTCGAGTAAGGTTTCAATGGAAACGAGAGGATTTTCTTTTGGGATACGACTATCTCCTTTCCGATGCACTATTCCATCTTTACTGCATCCCTCGCTCCCTCATATTGACGAATTAACACAGAAATTGCGTCGCTATGAAATACTATGGGATATATGGCTACTCTTTCTAGATCGAGCAACGTTTCTATGGAAATGACAGGATTTTCTTTTGGGATACGACTATTTCTTTTCCGGTGCAGTATTACTTCTTTACTGCATCCCTCGCTACCTCACATCGACGAATTAACACAGAAATTGCGTCGCTATGGTATACTACGGGTTGTATGACTTCTCCTTCTAAATCGAGAAACGTTTCTATTTCAACGACAGGATTTTCTTTTGAGATAGGAGTATCTCCTTTCCGATGCACTACTCCATCTTTACTGCATCCCTCGCTCCCTCACGTTGACGAACAAACACAGAAATTGCCTCGCTATGAAATACTATGGGTTCTATGACTTCTTCTTCTAAATTGAGTAACGTTTCAATGAAAACGACAGGATAAACTTTTGGGTAATGAGTAACTCCATTCCTATGTACTATAACTTCTTTACTGCCTCCCTCGCTTCCTCACATTGACAAATTAACAAAGAAATTACGTCGGTATGAAATACTATAGGTTCTATGTCTACTCCTTCTAAATTGAGTAACGTTTCTATGGAAACGTCAGGATTTTTTTGTGGGATACGAGTATCTCCTTTCCTATGAACTATTCCTTCTTTACTGCATCTCTCGCTCCCTCACATTGACGAATTCACACAAAAATTGCGTCGCTATGAAATACTATAGGATCTATGACTACTCTGTCTAGATCGAGTAACGTTTCAATGGAAACGACAGGATTTTCTTTTGGGATACGACTATCTCTTTTCCGGTGCAGTATTACTACTTTACTGCATCCCTCGCTCCCTCACATTGACGAATTAACACAGAAATTGCGTGGCTATGAAGTACTATGGGTTCTATAACTTCTCTTTCTAAATCGAGCAATGTTTCTATGATGATGACAGGATTTTCTTTTGAGATACGACTATCTCTTTTCCGATGCACCATTCCTTCTTCACTGCATCCCTCGCTCCCTCACATTGACGAATTAACACAGAAATTGCGTCGCTATGAAATACCACGGGTTCTACGACTTCTCTTTCTAAATCGAGTACCGTTTCTATGGAAAGGACTGGATTTTTGTTTGGGATACGACTATCTCTTTTCCGATGCACTATTCAATGTTTACAGGATCACTCGCTCTCTCACATTGACGAATTAACACAGAAATAGCGTCGAGATGAAATACTATGGGTTCTATGACATATACTTCTAATTCGAGTGACGTTTCTATAAAAACGACAGGATTTTCTTGTGGGATACGAGTATCTCCTTTCCTATGAACTATGCCTTCTTTACTGCATCTCTCGATCCCTCACAATGACGATTTATCACAGAAATTGCGTCGCTATGAAATACTATGGGATCTATGTCTACTCCGTCTAGATCGAGTAACGTTTCTATGGAAACGACAAGTTTTTCTTTTGGGATACGACTATCTCTTTTCCGGTGCACTATTCCTTCTTTAGTGCATCCCTCGCTCCCTCACATTGGCGAATTAACACAGAAATTGCGTGGCTATGAACTACTATGGGTTCTATAACATCTCCTTCTAAATCGAGCAAGGTTTCTATGATAACGACAGCATTTTCTTTTGAGATACGACTATGTCCTTTCCGATGCACTATTCCCTCTTCACTGCATCCCTCGATCCCTCACATTGACGAATTAACACAGATATAGCTTTGCTATGAAATACTATGGATTCGGTGACTTCTCCTTCTAATTAGAGTTACGTTTCTATGGAAACGACACGATTATCTTTTGGGATACGAATATCACCTTTCCGATGCACTGTTCCTTCTTTACTGTATCCGACGCTACCTCACATAGACGAATTAACACCGAAATTGCGTCAACATGAAATACTGTAGGTTCTATGACTTCTCCTTCTAAACCGAGAATCGTTTCTATGGAAACGACAGGATTTTCTTATGGGATACGACTACCTCATTTCCGAAGCACTATTCCTTCTTTACTATATCCCTCGCCCCTCACATTGACGAATTAACACCGAAATTGCGTCGCAATGTAATACTATGGGTTCTATGGCTACACCTTCTAAATTGAGGAACGTTTGTATGGAATCGTTAGGATTTTCTTTTGGGATACGACTATCTCTTTTCCGATGCACTATTCCTTCTTTACTTCATCCCTCGCCTCTCACGTTGACGAATTAACACAGAAATAGCCTCGCTATGAAATACTATGGTTTCGATGAATTCTCCCTCTAAATTGAGTAACGTTTCTATGGAAACGACAGGATTATCTATTGGGTAACGAGTATCTCCGTTCCTACGTACTAAAACTACTTTCCTGCATCCCTCGCTAACTCACATTGTAGAATTAACACAGAAATTACGTCGCTATGAGTTACTATGGGTTCTTAGACTACTCCTTCTAAATTGAGTAACGTTTCTATGGAATCGACAGGATTTTCTTGTGGGATACGACTATTTCCTTTCCGAATAACTATTCCTTCTTTACTGCATCCCTCGCTCCCTCAAATTGACGGATTAACACAGATATTGCGTCGCAATGAAATACTATGAGTTCTACGACTTCTCTTTCTAAATCGAGTAACATTTCTATGAAAACGACAGGATTTTCGTTTGGGATACGAATATCACCTTTCCGATGCACTGTTCCTTCTTTACTGCATCCCTCGCTCTCTCACATTGACGAATTAACAATGAAATTGTGTCGCTATGAAATACTATGGGTTCTACGACATATACTTCTAATTCGAGTAACGTTTCTATGGAATCGACAGGATTTTCTTTTGGGATACGAGAATCTCCTTTCCGATGCACTATTCGATCTTTACTGAATCCCTCGCTCCCTCACATTGACGAATTAACACAGAAATTGCGTCGCTATGAAATGCTATGGGTTCTATGACATGTCCTTCTAAATCGAGTAACGTTTCTGTGGAAACGACAGGTTTTTCTTTTGGGATACGAGTATCTTCTTTCCGATGCACCATTCCTTCTTTAGTGCATCCCTCGCTCCATCACATTGACGAATTAACAAAGAAATTACGTCACAATGAAATACTATGTGTTCTATGACTACGCTTCCTAAATCGAAAAACGTTTCAATGGATACGACAGCATTTTCTTTTGGGAAACGGGTATCTTCTTTCCGATGCACTATTCCTTCTTTACTGCATCCCTCGCTCCTTCACATTGACGAGTTGACACTGAAATTGCTTCGCTATGAAATACTATGGGTTCAATCACATTTCCTTCTAAATCGGGTAACATTTCTATGGAAATGACAGGATTTTCTTTTGGGATACTAGTATCTCCTTTCTGATGCACTATTCCTTCTTTACTGCATCCCACGCTCCCTCACATTGACGATTTAACACAGAAATTGCGTCGCTATGAAATACTGTGTGTTCTATGACTTCTCCTTCTAAATCGAGTATCGTTTCTATGGAAACGACAGGATTTTCCTTTGGGATACGACTATCTCTTTTCCGATGCACTATTCCCTCTTTACAGTATCCCTCGCTCTCTCCCACTGACGAATTAACACAGAAATTGCGTCGCTATGTAATACTATGGGGTCTATGACATATACATCTAATTCGAGTAACGTTTCTATGGAATCGATAGGATTTTCTTTTGGGATACGAGCATCTCCGATCCTTTGCACTATACATTTTTTGCTGTATCCCTCGCTCCATCAAATTGACGAATTAACACAGATATTAGGTCGCTATGACATACTAAGTGTTCTATGACTACTCCTTCTAAATCGAGTAACGTTTCTATGGAAACGACAGGAGTTTCTTTTGAGATACGAGTATCCCCTTTCCGGTGCACCATTGCTCCTTTACTGCATCCCTCGCTCCCTCACACTGACGAATGAAAACAGAAATTGCGTCGCTATGAAATACTATGGGTTCTATGACTTCTCCTTCCAAATAGAGTAACGTTTCTATGGGAACGACAGGATTCTCTTTTGGGATACGACCATCTTTATTCCGGTGCACTATTCCATCCTTACTGCATCCCTCGCTCCCTCACACTGACGAATGAAAACAGAAATTGCGTCGCTATGTAATACTATGGGTTCTATGAGTTCTCCTTCTAAATCGAGTATCGTTTCTATGTAAACGACAGGATTTTCTTATGGGATACCACTATCTCTTTTCCGATGCACTATTCCTTTTTTACTGCATCCCTCACCCTTCACATTGACGAATTATCACAGAAATGGCCTCGCTATGAAATAGTATGGGTTCGATGAAATCTCCTTCTAAATTCAGTAACGTTTCTATGGAAACGACAGGATTATCTATTGGGTAAAGAGTATCTACGTTCCTATGTACTAACACTACTTTCCTGCATCCCTCGCTAACTCACATTGTAGAATTAACACAGAAATTACGTCGCTATGAGTTACTATGGGTTCTTAGACTACTTCTTCTAAATTGAGTAACGTTCTATGGAATCGACAGGATTTTCTTGTGGGATACGACTATTTCCTTTCCGAATAACTATTCCTTCTTTACTGCATCCCTCGCTCCCTCAAATTGACGGATTAACACAGATATTGCGTCGCAATGAAATACTATGGGTTCTACGACATCTCTTTCTAAATCGAGTAACATTTTTATGGAAACGACAGGATTTTCGTTTGGGATACGAATATCACCTTTCCGATGCACTGTTCCTTCTTTACTGCATCCCTCGGTCACTCACATTGACAAATTCACACAGAAATTGCGTCGCTATGAAATACTATGGGTTCTATGACATGTCCTTCTAAATCGAGTAACGTTTCTGTGTAGGAGACAGGATTTTCTTTTGGGATACGTGTATCTCTTTTCCGAAGCACTACTCCTTCTTTACTGCATCCTTCGCTCCCTCACATCGACGAATTAACACAGAAATTGCGTCGCCATGAAATACTATGGGTTCTATGAATTCTCCTTCTTAATCGAGTAACGCTTCTATGGTAACGACAGGATTTTCTTTTGGGATACGACTATCTCCTTTCCGAAGCACTATTCCTACATTACTCCATCCCTCGGTCCCTCACAATGACGAATTAACACAGTAATTGCGTCACTATGAAATACTATGGGTTCTATGACTTCTCCTTCTAAATCTAGTAACGTTTCTTTGGAAACGACAGGATTTTCTTTTGGGATACGATTATCTCCTTTCCGATGCACTATTACTTCTATACTGCATCCCTCGCTCCCCCACATTGACGAATTAACACAGAAATTGGTTCGCTATCAGATACTATGTGTTCAATGACTTCTCTTTATAAATCGGGTAACGTTTCTATGGAAACGACAGGATTTTCTTTTGGGATACGACTACCTCCTTTCCGATGCACGTTTCCTTTTATACCGCATCCCTCGCACCCTCACATTGACGAATTAACAAAGAAATTGCGTCGCTATGATGTTCTATGGGTTCTATGACTTCTCCTTCTAAATCGAGTAACGTTTCTATGGCAACGACAGGATTTTCTTTTGGGATACGAATAACCCCTTTCCGATGCAGTATTCCTTCTTTACTGCATCCCTCGCTCCGTCACATTGACGAATTAACAAAGAAATTACGTCACAATGAAATACTATGTGTTCTATGACTACACCTCCTAAATCGAAAAACGATTCAATGGATACGACAGCATTTTCTTTTGGGAAACGGGTATCTTCTTTCCGATGCACTATTCCTTCTTTACTGCATCCCTCGCCCCTTCACATTGAAGAGTTGACACTGAAATTGCGTCGCTATGAAATACTATGGTTTCTATGACTTCGCCTTCTAAATCGAGAAACGTTTCTATGGAAACGAATGGATGTTCTTTGGGGATACGACTATCTCCTTTCCGATGCACTATTCCTTTTTTACTGCATCCCTCGCTCTCTCACATTGACGAGTTAACACAGAAATTGCGTCGCTATGATGTACTAAGGGTTCTATGACAACTCCTTCTAAACATTTCTATGGAAATTTCCATGGAAATGACAGGATTTTCTTTTGGGGTACTAGTATCTCCTTTCTGATGCACTATTCCTTCTTCACTGCATCCCTCGTTCCCTCACATTGACGAATTAACACAGATATTGCGTTGCTATGAAAAACTATGGGTTCTATGACTTCTCCTTCTAAATCGAGTAACGTTTCTGTGGAAACGACAGGATTTTCTTTTGGGATACGAGTATCTCCTTTCCGATGCACCATTCCTTCTTTACTGCATCCCTCGCTCCGTCACATTGACGAATTAACAAAGAAATTACGCCACAATGAAATACTATGTGTTCTATGACTACTCCTCCTAAATCGAAAAACGTTTCAATGGATACGACAGGGTTTTCTATTGGGATACGAGTATCTCCATTCCGATGCATTATTCCTTCTTTACTGCATCCCTCGCAACCTCACCTTGACGAATTAACCCAGAAATTGCGTCGCTATAAAATACAATACGTTCTATGACTTCTCCTTCTACATCGTGTGACGTTATTATGGAAACGACAGGATTTTCTTTTGGGATACGAATATCTCCTTTTCGATGCACTATTCCTTCTGTACTGCATCCCTCGCTCCCTCATATTGACGAATTAACACAGGAATTACGTCGCTATGAAATACTATGGGTTCTCTGACTACTTCTTCTAAATCGTGTAACATTTCTATAGATACGACTGGATATTCTTTTGAGATACGAGTATCTCTTTTCCGGTGCACTATTCCTTCTTTACTGCATCCCTCGCTCCCTCACACTGACGAATTAACACCGAAATTGCGTCGCTATGAAATGCTATGGGTTCTATGACTTCTCCTTCTAAAACGAGTAACGTTTCTTTGGAAACGACAGGATTTTCTTTTGGGATATGACTATCTCCTTTCCGATGCACTATTTCTTCTATACTGCATCCCTCGCTCCCCCACATTGACAAATTAACACAGAAGTTGCTTCGCTATGAAATACTATGTGTTCAATGACTTCTCTTTATAAATCGAGTAACGTTTCTGTGGAAACGACAAGATTTTCTTTTGGGATACGACTATCTCCTTTCCGATGCACTTGTCCTTTTATACTGCATCCCTCGCTCCCTCACATTGACGAGTTGACACTGAAATTACGTCGCTATGAAATTCTATGGGTTCTATGACTTCTTCTAAATCGAGTAACGTTTCTATGGAAACGAATGGATGTTCTTTGGGGATACGACTATCCCCTTTCCGATGCACTATTCCTTTTTTACTGCATCCCTCGCTCTCTCACATTGACGAATTAACACAGAATTTGCGTCGCTATGATGTACTATGGGTTCTATGACATCTCCTACTAAATCGAGTTACATTTCTATGGAAATGACACGATTTTCTTTTGGGATACGAGTATCTCCTTTCTGATGCACTATTCCTACTTCACTGCATCCCTCGTTCCCTCACATTGACCAATTAACACAGATTTTGCGTCGCTATGAGAAACTATGGGTTCTATGACTTCTCCTTCTAAATCGAGTAACGTTTCTATGGAAACGACAGGATTTTCTTTTGGGATACGAGTATCTCCTTTCCGATGCACTATTCCTTCTCTACTGCATCCCTCGCTCCGTCACATCGACGAATTAACAAAGAAATTACGTCACAATGAAATACTATGTGTTGTATGACTACTCCTCCTAAATCGAAAAACGTTTCAATGGATACGACAGCATTTTCTTCTGGGAAACGGGAATCTTCTTTCCGATGCACTATTCCTTCTTTACTGCATCCCTCGCTCCCTCACATTGTCGAGTTGACACTGAAATTGCGTCGCTATGAAATACTATGGGCTCTATGACTTCTCCTTCTAAATCGAGTAACGTTTCTATGGGAACGAGTGGATTTTCTTTTGGGATACGACTATCTCCTTTCCGATGCACTATTCCTTTTTTACTGCATCCCTCGCTCTCTCACATTAACGAATTAACACAGAAATTGCGCTGGTATGAAATACTATGCATTCTATGACACCTCTTTCCAACTCGAGTAACATTATTATGGAAGCGACTGGATTTTCTTTTGGGCTACGAGTATTTGATTTCCTTTGCACTATACCTTCTTTACTGCATCCCTCGCTCCCTCACATTGGCGAATTAACACAGATATTACGTCGCTATGAAATACTATGGGTTCTATGACTACTCATTCTAAATCGAGAAACGTTTCAATGGAAACGATAGGATATTCTTTTGGGATACAAGTATCACCGTTCCAATGCACTATTCCTACTTTAATGCATCCCTCTCTCCCTCGCATTGACGAATTAACGTAGAATTTGCGTCGTTATGAAATACTATTTATTCAATGACTTCTCCTTCTAAATCGAGTAACGTTTCAATGGAAACGAGAATATTTTCTTTTGGGATACGTGTATCTCTTTTCCGATGCACTATTCCTTCTTTCCTGCATCCCTCGCTCGCTCACTTCGACGAATTAACACAGAAATTGCGTCGCTATGAAATACTATGTGTTCTATGAACTCTCATTCTAATTAGAGTAAAGTTTCAGTGGAAGTGACTGGATTCTCTTTTAGGATACCAGTATCTCCCTTACGATGCACTATTCCTTCTTACTGCATTACTCGCTCCCTCAAATTGACTAATAAACAAAGAAATGGCGTCGCTGTGAAATACTATGGGCTCTATGACTTCTCCATCTAAGTCGAGTAACGTTTCAATGGAAGCTACAGGATTTGTTTTGGGATAAGACTACCTGCTTTCCGAAGCGTTATTCCTTCTATACTGCATTCCTCGCTCCTTTACACTGGCGAATTAACACAGAATTTGCGTCACTATGAAATTCAATGGGTTCTATGACTTCTCCTTCTAAAACGAGTAACGATTCTATGGACACGACAAGATCCCCTTTTGGGATACGAGTATCTCCATTCCGATGCACTATTCCTTCTTTACTGCATCCCTCGCTCCCTCACATTGTCGAGTTGACACTGAAATTGCGTCGCTATGAAATACTATGGGCTCTATGACTTCTCCTTCTAAATCGAGTAACGTTTCTATGGGAACGAGTGGATTTTCTTTTGGGATACGACTATCTCCTTTCCGATGCACTATTCCTTCTTTACTGCATCCCTCGCTTCCTCACACTGACGAAACAACACGGAAATTGCATCTGTATGAAATACTATAGGTACTATGACATCTCCTTCTGAATCGAGTAACGTTTCTGTGGATACGACAGGATTTTCTTTTGGGATACGAGTATCTCCTTTCCGATGCAAGTATTCATTCTTTATTGCATCCTTCGCTCCCTCACATTGACTAATAAACAAAGAAATTGCATCGCTGTGAAATACTATGGGTTCTATGACTTCTCCTTCTAAAACGAGTAACGATTCTATGGACACGACATGATTTTCTTTTGGGATACGAGTATCTCCATTCCGATGCACTATTCCTTCTTTACTGCATCCCTCGGTCCCTCACATTGACGAATTAACTCAGAAATTACGTCGCTATGAAATACTATGGGTTCTATGACTTCTCCTTCTGAAGTGGGTAACGTTTCTATGAAGACGACAAAATTTTCTTTCGGGATACGACTATCACCTTTCCGATGCACTATTCCTTCTTTACTGCATCCTTCACTCCCTCACATTGGCGAATTAACACTGAAATTGCGTCGCTATGAAATACTATGGGATCTATGACTTCTCCTTCAAAACCGAGTAACGTTTCAATGGAAACGACAGGATTGTCTTTTGGGATACGAGTATCTCCTTCCCAATGCACTTTACCTTCCTTACTGCATCCCTGACTCCCTCACATTGGCGAATTAACACAGAAATTACGTCGCTATGAAATACTATGGGTTCTATGACTACTCCTTCTAAATCGAGTAACGTTTTAATGGAAACGACAGGATTTTCTTTTGGGAAACGTGTATCTTCTTTCCGATGCACTATTCCTTCTTTACTGCATCCCTCGCTCCCAAACATTGACGAATTACCACAGAAATTGCGTCGCTATGAAATACTATGAGTTCTATGACATCTCGTTCTAAATCGATTAACATTTCAATGGAGACGACAGGATATCCTTCTGAGATACGAGTATGTCCTTTCCGGTGCACTATTCCTTCTTTACCGCATCCCTCGCTCACTCACACTGACGAATTAACACAGAAATTCCGTCGCTATGAAATACTATGGGTTGTATGACACCTCCTTCTAACTCGAGTACGTTTCAATGGTAACGACAGGATTTTCTTTGGGATACGAGTATCTCCTTTCCGATGCACTATTCCTTCTTAACTTCATCCCTAGCTCCCTCACATTGACGAATTAACACAGAAATTATGTCGCTATGAAATACTATGGGTTCTATGACTACTTGTTCAAAATCGTGTAACGTTTCTATGGAAACGTGGGTATTTTCTTTTGGGATACGTGTATCTCCTTTCCGAGGCACTATTCATTCTTTACTGCATCCCTCGCTCCCTACATCGACGAATTAATACAGAAATTGCGTCGCTATGAAATACTATGGGTTCTATGACTTCTCCTTCTAAATCGAGTAACGTTTCTATGGACACGAAAAGATTTTCATTTAGGATATGAGTATCTCTTTTCCAATGCACTATTCTTTCTTTACTGCATCCATCCCTCCGTCACATTGACGAATTAACACAGAAATTACGTCGCTATGAAATACTACTGGTTCTATGACTTCTCCTTCTAAATCGTGTAACGTTTCTTTGGATTCGACAGGATTTTGTTTTGAGATACTAGTATCTCCTTCCCGGTGCACTATTTCTTCTTTACTGCATCCCTCCCTCCCTCACATTGACTAATTAACTCAGAAATCACGTCGCTCTTAAATACTATGGGTTCTATTACTTCTCCTTCTAAATCGAGTAACGTTTTTATGGAAACGACAGGATTTTCTATTTTGATACGACTATCTCCTTTCCGATGCACTATTCCTTCTTTACTGCATCCCTCGCTCCCTCACAATTGCGAATTATCACAGAAATTGCTTCGCTATTAAATACTATGGGTTGAATGACTTCTCCTTCCGAAGCAAGTAACGTTTCAATGGAAGCGACAGGATTTTCTTTTGGGACACCAGAAACTCTTTTCCGATGCACTATTCCTTCTTTACTGCATCCCCTGCTCCGTCACATTGACGAATTTACAAAAAATTTGCGTTGTTATGATATACTATGTGTTCTATGACTTCTCCTTCTAAATCGAGTAACGATTCTATGGATACGACAGGATTATCTTTTGGGAGACGAGTATCTCCTTTTCGATGCACTACTCCTTCTTAAGTGCATCCCCCGCTCCCTCAGACTGACGAATTAACACAGAAATTGCGTCGCTATGGAATACTACGGGTACTGTGACATCTCCATCTTAACCGTGAAACGTTTCTATGGTTACGACAGGATTTTCTTTTGCCATACGACTATCTCCGTACCGATAAACTATTCTTTCTTTACTCCATCCCTCGCTCCCTCACATTGACAAATTAACACAAAGATTGCATCGCTATGAAATACTATGGGTTCTATGACATCTTCTTTTAAATCGAGTAACGTTTCAATGGAAACGAGGGGATTTTTTTTGGGATACGAGTATCTTTTTTCCGATTGACTATTCCTTCTTTACTGCATCCCTCGCTCCCTCACATTGACGAATTAACACAGAAATTGCGTCGCTATGGAAAACTATCGGCTCTATGACATCTCCCTCTAAATCGAGTAACGTTTCAGTTGAAACGACAGGATTTTATTTTGGGATACTACTATCTCCTTTCCAATGCCCTTTTCCTTATTTACAGCATCCGTTGCTTCGTCACATTGACGAATTAACACAGAAATTACGTTGCTATGAATTACTATCGATTCTATGACGTTTCCTTCTAAATCGGGTAACGTTTCTATGGAAGCGACAGGATTTTTTTTTGGGATACGAGGTCTCCATTCCGATGTACTATTCCTTCTTACCTGCATCCGTCGCTCCCTCTCACAGACGAATTAATACAGAAATTGCGTCACTATGAAATACTATGGGTTCTATGACATCTCCTTCCAAATCGAGTAAAGCTTCTGTGCAAACGGCAGGATTTTCATTTGGGTTACGAGTAGCTCCTTTCCGATGCACTGTTCCTTTTTTACTGCATTCCTAGCTCCGTCACTTTGACAAATTAACACAGAAATTGCGTTGCTATGAAATACTATAGGTTCTATGACATCTCCTTCTAAGTCGAGCAACGTTTCTATAGAAACAACAGGATTTTCTTTTGGGATACTAATATCTCCTTTACGATGCACTATTCCTTTCTAACAGCATCCCTCGCTCCCTCACACTGACGAATTAACACAGAAATTGTGTCGCTATGAAATACTATGGGTTCTATGACATCTCCTTCTAAATCGATTAACGTTTCATGTAAACGACAGGATTTTCTTCTGGGGTACGACTATCTCCTAACCTCTACATTATTCTTTCTTTACTGCATACCTCGCTCCCTCACACTGACAAATTAACTAAGAAATGGCGTCGCTATGAAATACTATGGATTCTATGACATCTTCTTCTAAATCGAGTAAAGTTTCAATGGAAACGAAAGGATTTTCTTTTGGGATAGTTATATCTCCTTTCCGATGCACTATTCTTTCTTTACTTCATACCTCGATCCATCACATAGACTAATTAACACAGAATTTGCGTCGCTATGAAATACTATGGGTTCAATGATTTCTCCTTCTAAATCGAGTAACGTTTCTATGGAAACGACAGAATTTTCTTTTGGTATACGAGTATCTACTGTTAGATGCACTATTCCTTCTTTTCTGCATCCCTCGCTCCATCACACTGACGAATTAACACAGAGATTGCGTTGTTATGAAACACTATGGGTTCTATGACACCTCCATCTAAATCGAGTAACGTTTCTATGGAAACGACGGAATTTTCATTTGGCATACGAGTATCTCCTTTCCGATGCACTACTCCGTCTTAACGGCTTCCCTCGCACCCTCACATTGACGAATTAACTCAGAAATTGCATCGCTATGAAATACCATGGTTACTATGACATCTCCCTCTAAATCTCATAACGTTACTGTTGATACGAAAGTATTTTCTTTTGGGATACGACTATCTCCTTACCGATGCACTATTCCATCTTTACTGCATTACTCTCTCCCTCACATTGACGAATTAACACAGATATTCCGTCGCTATGAAATACTATGTGTTCTATGACTTCTCCTTCTTCATTGAGTAACGTTTCTATGGATACGACAGTATTATCTTTTGGGATACGAGTATCTCCTTTCCGATGCACTATTCCGTTTTTACTGCATCCCTCTCTCCATAACATTTACGAATAAACACAGAATTTGCGTTGGTATGCAATACTATGGGTTCTATGACATCTCCTTCTAAATCGAGTAACGTTACTATGGAAACGACAGGATTCTCGTTTTGGGATGGGAGCAACTCCTTTTTGATGCACTATTCCTTCTTAACTGCATCCCTCGCTCCCTCACACTGACGAATTAACACAGAAATTGCGTCGCTATGTAATACTATGGGTTTTATGACATCTATTTCTAAGTCGAGTAACGTTTATGGGAACGACAGGATTTTCTTTTGGGATACGGCTATCTCCATACCGATGCACTATTCCTTCTTTACTGCATCCCTCGCTCCGTCACATTGACGAATAAACACAGAAATTGCGTTGGTAAACAATACTATGCGTTCAATGACATCTACTTCTAGAACGAGTAACGTTTCTATGGAAACGACAGGATTTTGTTTTAACTACCACTATCTGCTTTCCGATGCACTATTCCTTCTTTCCTGCCTCCATCGCTCCTTCACACAGACGCATTAACACGGATATAGCGTCGCTATGAAATACTATGGGTACTATGACATCTCCTTCTAAATCGAGTAATGTTTATATGGATACGACAGGATTTTCTTTTCGGATACGCCTATCCCCTTTCGGTTGCACTATTCAGTCTATACTGCATCCCTCGCCCAGTCACATTGACCAATTATCGCAGAATTTCCGTCGCAATGAAATACTATGTGTCCTGGGACTTCTCTTTCTAAATCGAGTAACGTTTCTATGGAAACGACAGGATTTTCTTTTGGGATACGAGTATCTCCTTTCCGATGCACTATTCCTTCCTTACTGCGTCCCTCGCTCCGTCACATGGACGAATTAACACAGAAATTGCGTTGTTATGAAATGCTATGGATTCTATGACATCTCCTTCTAAATCGAGTAACGTTCCTATGGAAACGACAGGATTTTCATTTGGGATACGAGTATCGCCTTTCCGATGCACTACTCCTTCTTAACTGCATTCCTCGCCCCCTCACACAAACGAATTAACACAGAAATTGCGTCGCTATGAAATACTATGGGTACTGTGACATTTTCTTCTAAATCGAGTAACGTTTCAAAGGAAACGAGAAGATTTTCTTTTGGGATACGACTATTTCCCTTCCGATGCACTACTCCTTCTTAACTGCATTCCTCGCTCCCTCACACTGACGAATTAACACAGAAATTGCGTCGCTATGAAATACTATGGGTACTATGACATCTCTTTGTAAATCGAGTAAAGTTTCTATGGAGTCGACAAGATTTTCTTTTGGGATACGCCCATCCCCTTTTCGGTTGCACTATTCCTTCTTTACTGCATCCCTCGCTCCCTCACATTGACGAATTATCACAGAAATTCCGTCGCAATGAATTACTATGTGTTCTAGGACTTTTACTTCTAAATCGGGTAACGTTTCTGTGGAAACGACAGGATTTTCTTTTGGGATACGAGTATCTGCTTTCCGATGCTCTCCATCTTTACTGCATCCCTCACTCCGTCACATTGACGAATTAACACAGAAATTGCGTTGCTATGAAATTCTATGGTTTCTATGACATCTCCTTCTAAATCGAGTAACGTTTCTATGGAAACGACAGGATTTTCTTTTGGGATACGAGTATCGCCTTTCCGATGCACTACTCCGTCTTAACTGCATTCCTCGCTCCCTCACACAAACGAATTAACACAGAAATTGCGTCGCTATGAAATACTATGGGTACTGTGACATTTTCTTCTAAATCGAGTAACGTTTCAAAGGAAACGAGAAGAATTTCTTTTGGGATACGAGTATTTCCCTTCCGATGCACTACTCCTTCTTAACTGCATTCCTCGCTCCCTCACACTGACGAATTAACACAGAAATTGCGTCGCTATGAAATACTATGGGTTCTAAGATATCACCCTCTAAATCAAGTAACGTTTCAATGGAG
Organism: Schistocerca serialis cubense; assembly: GCF_023864345.2. Taxonomy (NCBI): domain Eukaryota; kingdom Metazoa; phylum Arthropoda; class Insecta; order Orthoptera; family Acrididae; genus Schistocerca; species Schistocerca serialis. Next base: position 41,563,105 of record NC_064638.1, on the reverse strand, counting down.
ACGACAGAATTTTTTTTTGGGATACGAGTATCTCCTTTCCGATTCTCTATTCCTTCTTTACTGCATCCCACGCTCCCTCACATTGACGAATTAACACAGAAATTGCGTTGCTATGAAATACTATGGGTTCTATGACAACTCTTTCCATCTCGAGTAACGTTTCCATGGAGACGACAAGATTTTCTTTTGGGATACGACTATCGCCTTTCCGATGCACTACTCCTTCTTAACTGCATCCCTCGCTCCCTCACACCAACGAATTAACACAGAAATTGCGTCGCTATGAAATACTATGGGTACTATGACATCACCTACTAAATCGAGTAACGGTTCTAAGGAAACGAGAGTATTTTCTTTTGGGATACGAGTATCTCCTTTCTGATGCACTACTCCTTCTTAACTGCATCCATCGCTCCCACACACTGATGAATTAACACAGAAATTCCGTTGTTATGAAATGCTATGTGTTCTATGACATCTCCTTCTAAATCGAGTAACGTTTATGGTAACGCCAGGTTTTTCTTTTGGGATACGACTATCTGCTTACCGATTCACTATTCCTCCTTTACTGCATCCCTCGCTCTCTCTCATTGACAAATTAACACAGAAATGGCGTCACTATGAAATACTATGGGTTCTATGACATCACCTTCTAAATCGAGTAACGTTTCAATGGAAACGGCAGGATTTTGCTTTGGGATACGAGTATCTTCTTTCCGATGCACTATTCCTTCCTGGCTGCATCCCTCGCTCCCTCACATTGACGAATTAACATAGAAATTCCGTCGCTATGAAATACTATTGGTTCTATGACTTCTCCTTCTAAATCGAGTAACGTTTCTATGGAAACGACATTATTTTCATTTGGGATACGGGTTGCTCCTTATCGATGCACTATTCCTTCTTTACTGCATCCCTCGCTCCGTCACATTGACGAATTAACACAGAAATTGCGTCTGTATGAAAAACAATGGGTTCTATAACCTCTCCTTCTAAATCGAGTAACGTTTCTTTGGAAACGACAGGACTTTCTTTTGGGATGCGAGTATTTCCTTTCCGATGCACTATTCCTTCTTTACTGCATCTCTCGCTCCCTCACAATGACGAATTAACACAGAAATTGCGTCGCTATGGAATACTATGGGTTCTATGACTTGTCCTTCTAAATCGAGTAACGTTTCTATGGAAACAACAGGATATTCTTTTGGGATACGAGTATCTCCTTTCCGATGCACTATTCCTTCTTTACTGCATCCCTCGCCCCCTCACATTGACGAATTTACGCAGATATTGCGTCGCTATGATATACTTTGGGTACTGTGACTTCTCCATCTAAATCGAGTAACATTTCTATGGAAACGACAGGATTCTCTTTTGGGATACGAGTAACACCTTTCCGATGCACTATTCCTTCTTAGCTGCATCCCTCGCTCCCACAGACTGACGAATTAACACAGAAATTGCGTCGCTATGAAATTCTATGGGTTCTATGACACCTCCTTCTAAATCGAGTAACGATTATGGTAACGACAGGTTTTTCTTTTGGGATACGACTATCTCCTTACCGATGCACTATTCCTTCTTTACTGCAACCCTCGCTCCCTCACATTGAAAAATTAACACAGAAATGCGTCGCTATGAAATACTATGGGTTCTATGACATCACCTTCTAAATCGATTAACGTTTCAATGGAGACGACAGGATTTTGTTTTGGGATACGAGTATCTCCTTTCCGATGCACTTTTCCTTCTTTACTGCATCCCTCGCTCCCTCACATTGTCGAATTAACACAGAAATTGCGTCGCTATAAAAAACAATGGGTTCTATGTCTTCTCCTTCTAAATCGAGTAACGTTTCCATAGATACCATAGGATTTTCTTTTGGGATACGACTATCTCCTTTCCGATGCACTATTCCCTCTTTACTGCATCCCTCGCACCCCTCACATTGACGAATTAACGCAGATATTGCGTCGCTATGAAATGCTTTGGGATCTATGACTTCTCCTTCTAAATCGAGTAACGTTTCTATGGAGACGACAGGATTTTCTTTTGGGATACGACTTTCTCCTTACCGATGCACAATTCCTTCTTTACTGCATCCCTCACTCCCTCACTTTGACGAATTAACACAGATATTGCGTTGCTATGGAAAACTATGGGTTCTATGGCTTCTCCATCTAAATCGAGTAACATTTCTATGGAAACGAAAGGATCTCTTTTGGGATACGAGTAACTCCTTTCCGATGCACTATTCCTTCTTAGCTGCATCGCTCGCTCCCTCACACTGACGAATTAACACAGAAATTGCGTCGCTATGAAATTCTATGGGTTGTATGACATCTCCTTCTAAATCGAGTAACGATTATGGTAACGACAGGTTTTTCTTTTGTTATAATACTATCTCCTTACCGATGCACTATTCCTTCTTTACTGCATCCCTCGCCCAATCACATTGACGAATTAACACAGAAATTGCGTCGCTATGAAATAGTATGGGTTCTATGACTTCTCCTTCTAAATCGAGTAATGTTTCTATGGAAACGACATTATTTTCATTTGGGATACGGGTTTCCCCTTTCCGAAGCACTGTTCCTTTTTTACTGCATCCCTCGCTCCCTCACATTGACGAATTAACACAGAAATTGCGTCGCTATGGAATACTATGGGTTGAATGACTTGTCCTTCAAAATCGAGTAACGTTTCTATGGAAACGACAGGATATTCTTTTGGGATACGAGTATCTCCTTTCCGATGCACTATTCCTTCTTTATTGCATCCTTCGCCCCCTCACATTGACTGATAAGCACAGAAATTGCGTCGCTATGAAATACTATGTGTTCTATGACTTCTCCCTCTAAATCGACTGACGTTTCTATGGAAACGACAGGACTTTCTTTTGGGATACGAGTATTTCCTTTCCGATTCACTATTCCTTCTTTACTGCATCCTTCGCCACCTCACATTGACTAATAAGCACAGAAATTGCGTCGCTATGAAATACTATGTGTTCTATGACTACTCCCACTAAATCGAGTGACGTTTCTATGGAAACGACAGGATATTCATTTGGGATACGAGTATCCCCTTTCCGATGCACTACTCCTTTTCTACTGCTTCCCTCACTCCCTCACATTGACGAATTAACTAAAAAATTGCGTCGCTATGAAAAACTATGAGTTTTATGACTTCTCCTTCTAAATCGAGTATCGTTTCTATGGAAAGGATTGGATTTTCTTTTGGAATACGACTATCTCCTTTCCGATGCACTATTCCTTCTTTACTGCATCCCTCGCTCCCTCACACTGACGAATTAACACACAAATTGCGTCGCTATGAAATACTATGGGCTCTATTACTTTTCCTTCTAAATCGAGTAACGTTTCTATGGAAACGACAGGATTTTCTTTTGGGATACGAGTATCTCCTCTCCGATGCACTATTCCCTCTTTACTGCTTTACTCGCTCCCTCACATTGACGAATTAACACAGAAATCCGTCGCTATGAAATACTATGGGGTCTGTGATTTCTCCTTCTAAATTGAGTACCGTTTCTATGGAAAGGAATGGAATTTCTTTTGCGATTCGACTATCTACTTTCCGATGCACTATTCTTTCCTTACTGCATCCCTCGCTCCCGCAAATTGGCGAATTAACACAGTAATTGCGTTGCTATGAAATACTATGGGTTCTATGACTTCTCCTTCCAACTCGAGTAACGTTTCTATGGATACGACAGGATTTTCTTTAGGGATACGACTATCTCCTTTCCGATGCACTATTCCTTCTTTACTGCATCCCACGCTCCCTCAAATTGCCGAATTAACACAGAAATTGCGTTGCTATGAAATACTATGGAATCTATTAAATCTCCTTCCAACTCGAGTAACGTTTCTATGGGAACGAGAGGATTTTCTCTTGGGATACAACTATCTCCTTTCGAATGCTCTATTCCTTCCTTACTGCATCCCTAGCTCCCTCGCTTTGACGAATTAACACAGAAAATGCGTCGCTATGAAATACTATGGGTTCTATGACTTCTCCTTCTAACTCGAGTAACGTTTCTATGGAAAGACAGGATTTTCCTTTAGGATACGAGTATCTCCGTTCCGATGCACTATTCCTTTTTTACTGCATCCCTTGCTCCCTCACATTGACGAATGAACACAGAAATTGCGTCGCCAAGAACTAATGTGGGTTGTATGACTTCTCCTTCTATATCGAGTAACTTTTATATGGAAACGACAGGATTTTCTTTTGGGATACGAGTATCTCCTTTCGGATGCGCTATTCCTTCTTTACTGCATCCCTCGCTCCTTACATTGACGAATTAACACATAAATTGCGTCGCTATGAAATACTATGGGTTCTGTGACTACTCCTTCTAAATCGAGTTACGTTTCTATGGAAAGACAGTATTTTCTTTTAGGATACGAGTATCTCCTTTCCGATGCACTATTCCTTTTTCTGCATCCCTCGCTCCCTCGCATTTACGAATTACCACAGATATTGCAGCGCTATGAACTACTATGGGTTCTATGACTTCTCCTTCTAAATCGAGCAACGTTTCTATGGAAACGAGAGGATTTTCTTTTGGGATACGACTATCTCCTTTCCGATGCACTATTCCATCTTTACTGCATCCCTCGTACCGTCATATTGGCGAAGTATCACAGAAATTCCGTCGCAATGAAATACTACGTGTTCTAGGACTTCTCCTTCTAAATCGAGTAACGTTTCTATTGAAACGACAGGATTTTCTTCTGGGATACGACTATCTCCTTTCCGATGCACTATTGCTTCTTTACTGCATCCCTCGCTCGATCACATTGACGAATTAACCAGAAATTGCGTCCCTATGAAATACTATGGGCTCTATAACTTCTCCTTCTTAATCAACTAACGTTTCCATTGAAACGACAGGATTTCCTTTTGGGATTCAACTATCTCCTTTCCGATGCACTATTCCTTCTTTACTGCATCCCTCGCACCCTGACATTGACGAATTAACACAGAAATTCCGTCGCTATTAAATACTATGGGGTCTGTGATATCTCCTTCTAAATTGAGTACCGTTTCTATGGAAACTACAGGATTTTCTTTAGGGATACAACTATCTCCTTTCCGATCCACTATTCCTTCTTTACTGTATCCCTCGCTCCTTCTCATTGACGAATTAACACCGAAATTCCGTCGCTATGAATTACTATGGGTTCTATGACTTCTCCTTCTAAATCGAGTAACGTTTCTATGGAAACGACAGGATTTTCTTTTGGGATACGAGTATCTCCTTTCCGATGCACTATTCCTTCTTTACTGCATCCCTCGCTCCGTCACATTGACGAATTAACACAGAAATAGCGTTGTTATGAAATGCTATGGGTTCTATGACATCTCCTTCTAAATCGAGTAACGTTTCTATGGAAAAGACGTAATTATCATTTGGGATACGAGTAACGCCTTTCCGATGCACTACACCTTCTTCACTGCATCCCTCGCTCCCTCACACTAACGAATTAACACAGAAATTGCGTCGCTATAAAATACTATGGGTACTATGACATCACCTTCTAAATCGAGTAACCTTTCAAAGGAAACGAGAGGATTTTCTTTTGGGTTAGGAGTGTCTCCTTTCCGATGCATTACTCCCTCAAGAAACTGCATCCATCGCTCCCTCACATTGACGAATTAACACAGATATTGCGTCGCTATGAAATACTATGTGTACTATGACATCTCCTTCCAAATCGAGTAACGTTTCTATGGAAATGACAGGATTTTCTTTTGGGATACGTGTATCTCCTTCCCGATGCACTATACCCTCTTTACTGCATCCCTCGCTCCCTCACATTGACGAATTACCACAGATAATGCGTCGCTATGAAAAACTATGGGTTCTTTGCCTTTACCTACTAAATCGAGTAGCGATTCTATGGAAACGTCAGTATTTTATTTTGGGATGCGAGTTTCTCCTTTCCGATGCACTACTCCTTCTTAACTGCATCCCTCGCTCCCTCACACTGACGAATTAACACAGAAATTGCGTCGCTATGAAGTACTATAGGTATGTGACAACTCCTTCTAATCGAGTAACGTATCACTGGATACGACAGGATTTTCTTTTGGGATACGACTATCTCCTTACCGATGCACTATTCTTTCTTTACTGCATAACTCGCTCCCTTACATTTATAAATTAACACAGATTTTTGCGTCGCTATGATATTCTATGGGTTCTATGACTTCTCCTTCTAAATCGAGTTACGTTTCAATGGAATCGACAGGATTTTGATTTGGGATACGAGTATCTCCTTTCCGATGCACTATTCCTACTTTACTGCATCCCTCGCTCCGTCACATTGACTAATAAGCACAGAAATTGCGTCGCTATGGAATACTATGGGTTCTATGACTTCTGCCTGTAAATCGAGTAACGTTTCTATGGAAACGCAAGGATTTTCTTTTGGGATACGAGTATCTCCTTTCCGATGCACTATTCCTTCTTTACTGCATCCCTCGCTCCGTCACATTGACGAATTAAACAGAAATTGCGTTGTTATGAAATGCTCTGGGTTCTATGACATCTCCTTCTAAATCGAGTAACGTTTCTATGGAATCGACGTAATTATCATTTGGGATACGAGTAACGCCTTTCCGATGCACTACACCTTCTTCACTGCATCCCTCGCGCCCTCACATTGACGAAATAACACAGAAATTGCGTCGCTATGATATACTATGGGTTCTATGACTTCTCCTTCTAAACCGGGTATCATTTCTATGGAAACGACAGGATTTTCTATTGGGATACGACTATCTTCTTTCCGATGCACTATTCCTTCCTGACTGCATCCCTCGCTCCCTCACATCGAGGAATTAACACAGAAATTGCGTCGCTATTAAATAGTATGGGTTCTAAGACTTCTCCTTCTAGATCGAGTAACGTTGCTATGGTACCGACAGGATTTTCATTTGGGATACGAGTATCTCCGTTCCGATGCACTATTCAATCTTTACTAAATCCCTCCTTCCCTCACATTGACGAATTAACATAGAAATTGCGTCGCTATGAAATACTATGCGCTCTATGACATCTCCTTCTAAATCGAGTAACGTTTCTATGGAAACGACAGGATTTTCTTTTGGGATACGAGTATCTTCTTTCCGATGCCCTATTCCTTCTTTACTGCATCCCTCGCTCCGTCACATTGACGAATTAACACAGGTATTGCGTTGTTATGAAATGCTATGGGTTCTATGACATCTCCTTCTAAATCGAGTAACGTTTCTATGGAATCGACGGGATTATCTTTTGGGATACGAGTATCTCCTTTCCGATGCACTATTCCTTCTTAACTGCATCCCTCGCTCCCTCACACTAACGAATTAACACAGAAATTGCGTCGCTATGAAATACTATGTGTTCTATGACTCCTCCTTCTAAATCGAGTAACGTTCCCATGGAAGCGACAGGATTTTCTTTTGGGATACGAGTATCTCCTTTCCGATGCACTATTCCCTCTTTACTGCATCACTCGCTCCCTCACATTGACGAATTACCACAGATAATTGGTCGCTATGAAAAACTATGGGTTCTATGGCGTCTCCGTCTAAATCGAGTAACGTTTCTATGGAATGGTCAGGATTTTCTTTTGGGATACGACTATCTCCTTTCCGATGCACTATTCCTTCTTTACTGCATTTCTCGCTCCCTAACATTGGCGAATTGATACAGAAAATGCGTCGCTATGAAATACTATGGGTTCTTTGCCTCTTCCTACTAAATCGGGTAGCGATTGTATGGAAACCACAGGATTTCTTTTGGGATGCGAGTTTCTCCTTTCCGATGCACTATTCCTTCTTTACTGCATGCCTCGCTCCCTCACATTGACGATTTAACACAGAAATTGCGTCGCTATGTTATACTGTGGGTTCTATGACTTCTCCTTCTAAACCGGGTATCATTTCAATGGAAACGACAGGATATTCTTTTGGGATACGAGTATCTCCTTTCCGAGGCACTATTCCTTCTTTACTGCATCCATCGCCCCCTCACATTGTCTAATAAGCACAGAAATTGCGTCGCTATGAAATACTATGGGTTCTATGACTTCTCCCTCTAAATCGAGTAACGTTTCTATGGAAGCGACAGGATATTCTGTAGGGATTCGAGTATCTCCTTTCCGATGCACTATTCCTTCTTTACTGCATCCCTCGCCCCCTCACATTGACGAATTTACGCAGATATTGCGTCGCTATGATATACTTTGGGTACTGTGACTTCTCCATCTAAATCGAGTAACATTTCTATGGAAACGACAGGATTCTCTTTTGGGATACGAGTAACACCTTTCCGATGCACTATTCCTTCTTAGCTGCATCCCTCGCTCCCACAGACTGACGAATTAACACAGAAATTGCGTCGCTATGAAATTCTATGGGTTCTATGACACCTCCTTCTAAATCGAGTAACGATTATGGTAACGACAGGTTTTTCTTTTGGGATACGACTATCTCCTTACCGATGCACTATTCCTTCTTTACTGCAACCCTCGCTCCAGCACATTGAAAAATTAACACAGAAATGCGTCGCTATGAAATACTATGGGTTCTATGACATCACCTTCTAAATCGATTAACGTTTCAATGGAGACGACAGGATTTTGTTTTGGGATACGAGTATCTCCTTTCCGATGCACTTTTCCTTCTTTACTGCATCCCTCGCTCCCTCACATTGTCGAATTAACACAGAAATTGCGTCGCTATAAAAAACAATGGGTTCTATGTCTTCTCCTTCTAAATCGAGTAACGTTTCCATAGATACCATAGGATTTTCTTTTGGGATACGACTATCTCCTTTCCGATGCACTATTCCCTCTTTACTGCATCCCTCGCACCCCTCACATTGACGAATTAACGCAGATATTGCGTCGCTATGAAATGCTTTGGGATCTATGACTTCTCCTTCTAAATCGAGTAACGTTTCTATGGAGACGACAGGATTTTCTTTTGGGATACGACTTTCTCCTTACCGATGCACAATTCCTTCTTTACTGCATCCCTCACTCCCTCACTTTGACGAATTAACACAGATATTGCGTTGCTATGGAAAACTATGGGTTCTATGGCTTCTCCATCTAAATCGAGTAACATTTCTATGGAAACGAAAGGATCTCTTTTGGGATACGAGTAACTCCTTTCCGATGCACTATTCCTTCTTAGCTGCATCGCTCGCTCCCTCACACTGACGAATTAACACAGAAATTGCGTCGCTATGAAATTCTATGGGTTGTATGACATCTCCTTCTAAATCGAGTAACGATTATGGTAACGACAGGTTTTTCTTTTGGGATAATACTATCTCCTTACCGATGCACTATTCCTTCTTTACTGCAACCCTCGCTCCCTCACATTGACAAATTACCACAGAAATGCGTCGATATGAAATACTATGGGTTCTATGACATCACCTTCTAAATCGAGTAACGTTTCAATGGAAACGACAGGATTATGTTTTGGGATACGAGTATCTCTTTTCCGATGCACTTTATCTTCTTTACTGCATCACTCGCTCCCTCACATTGTCGAATTAACACAGAAATTGCGTCGCTATCAAAAACAATGTGTTCTAAGTCCTCTCCTTCTAAATCGAGTAACGTTTCTATAGATACGACAGGATTTTCTTTTGGAATACGACTAAATCCTTTCCGATGCACTATTCCTTCTTTACTGCATCCCTCGCCCAATCACATTGACGAATTAACACAGAAATTGCGTCGCTATGAAATAGTATGGGTTCTATGACTTCTCCTTCTAAATCGAGTAATGTTTCTATGGAAACGACATTATTTTCATTTGGGATACGGGTTTCCCCTTTCCGAAGCACTGTTCCTTTTTTACTGCATCCCTCGCTCCCTCACATTGACGAATTAACACAGAAATTGCGTCGCTATGGAATACTATGGGTTGAATGACTTGTCCTTCAAAATCGAGTAACGTTTCTATGGAAACGACAGGATATTCTTTTGGGATACGAGTATCTCCTTTCCGATGCACTATTCCTTCTTTATTGCATCCTTCGCCCCCTCACATTGACTGATAAGCACAGAAATTGCGTCGCTATGAAATACTATGTGTTCTATGACTTCTCCCTCTAAATCGAGTGACGTTTCTATGGAAACGACAGGACTTTCTTTTGGGATACGAATATTTCCTTTCCGATTCACTATTCCTTCTTTACTGCATCCTTCGCCCCCTCACATTGACTAATAAGCACAGAAATTGCGTCGCTATGAAATACTATGTGTTCTATGACTACTCCCACTAAATCGAAGTGACGTTTCTATGGAAACGACAGGATATTCATTTGGGATACGAGTATCCCCTTTCCGATGCACTACTCCTTTTCTACTGCTTCCCTCACTCCCTCACATTGACGAATTAACTAAAAAATTGCGTCGCTATGAAAAACTATGAGTTTTATGACTTCTCCTTCTAAATCGAGTATCGTTTCTATGGAAAGGATTGGATTTTCTTTTGGAATACGACTATCTCCTTTCCGATGCACTATTCCTTCTTTACTGCATCCCTCGCTCCCTCACACTGACGAATTAACACACAAATTGCGTCGCTATGAAATACTATGGGCTCTATTACTTTTCCTTCTAAATCGAGTAACGTTTCTATGGAAACGACAGGATTTTCTTTTGGGATACGAGTATCTCCTCTCCGATGCACTATTCCCTCTTTACTGCTTTACTCGCTCCCTCACATTGACGAATTAACACAGAAATCCGTCGCTATGAAATACTATGGGGTCTGTGATTTCTCCTTCTAAATTGAGTACCGTTTCTATGGAAAGGAATGGAATTTCTTTTGCGATTCGACTATCTACTTTCCGATGCACTATTCTTTCCTTACTGCATCCCTCGCTCCCGCAAATTGGCGAATTAACACAGTAATTGCGTTGCTATGAAATACTATGGGTTCTATGACTTCTCCTTCCAACTCGAGTAACGTTTCTATGGATACGACAGGATATTCTTTTGGGATACGACTATCTCCTTTCGGATGCAATTATCCTTCTTTACTGCGTCCCTCGCTCCCTCACATTGACGAATTAACACAGAAATCCGTCGCTATGAAATACTATGGGGTCTGTGATTTCTCCTTCTAAATTGGGTACCGTTTGAGTGGAAACTACAGGATTTTCTTTAGGGATACGACTATCTCCTTTCCGATGCACTATTCCTTCTTTACTGCATCCCACGCTCCCTCAAATTGCCGAATTAACACAGAAATTGCGTTGCTATGAAATACTATGGAATCTATTAAATCTCCTTCCAACTCGAGTAACGTTTCTATGGGAACGAGAGGATTTTCTCTTGGGATACAACTATCTCCTTTCGAATGCTCTATTCCTTCCTTACTGCATCCCTAGCTCCCTCGCTTTGACGAATTAACACAGAAAATGCGTCGCTATGAAATACTATGGGTTCTATGACTTCTCCTTCTAACTCGAGTAACGTTTCTATGGAAAGACAGGATTTTCCTTTAGGATACGAGTATCTCCGTTCCGATGCACTATTCCTTTTTTACTGCATCCCTTGCTCCCTCACATTGACGAATGAATACAGAAATTGCGTCGCCAAGAACTAATATGGGTTGTATGACTTCTCCTTCTATATCGAGTAACTTTTATATGGAAACGACAGGATTTTCTTTTGGGATACGAGTATCTCCTTTCGGATGCGCTATTCCTTCTTTACTGCATCCCTCGCTCCTTACATTGACGAATTAACACATAAATTGCGTCGCTATGAAATACTATGGGTTCTGTGACTACTCCTTCTAAATCGAGTTACGTTTCTATGGAAAGACAGTATTTTCTTTTAGGATACGAGTATCTCCTTTCCGATGCACTATTCCTTTTTCTGCATCCCTCGCTCCCTCGCATTTACGAATTACCACAGATATTGCAGCGCTATGAACTACTATGGGTTCTATGACTTCTCCTTCTAAATCGAGCAACGTTTCTATGGAAACGAGAGGATTTTCTTTTGGGATACGACTATCTCCTTTCCGATGCACTATTCCATCTTTACTGCATCCCTCGTACCGTCATATTGGCGAAGTATCACAGAAATTCCGTCGCAATGAAATACTACGTGTTCTAGGACTTCTCCTTCTAAATCGAGTAACGTTTCTATTGAAACGACAGGATTTTCTTCTGGGATACGACTATCTCCTTTCCGATGCACTATTGCTTCTTTACTGCATCCCTCGCTCGATCACATTGACGAATTAACCAGAAATTGCGTCCCTATGAAATACTATGGGCTCTATAACTTCTCCTTCTTAATCAACTAACGTTTCCATGGAAACGACAGGATTTTCTTTTGGGATTCAACTATCTCCTTTCCGATGCACTATTCCTTCTTTACTGCATCCCTCGCACCCTGACATTGACGAATTAACACAGAAATTCCGTCGCTATTAAATACTATGGGGTCTGTGATATCTCCTTCTAAATTGAGTACCGTTTCTATGGAAACTACAGGATTTTCTTTAGGGATACAACTATCTCCTTTCCGATCCACTATTCCTTCTTTACTGTATCCCTCGCTCCTTCACATTGACGAATTAACACCGAAATTCCGTCGCTATGAATTACTATGGGTTCTATGACTTCTCCTTCTAAATCGAGTAACGTTTCTATGGAAACGACAGGATTTTCTTTTGGGATACGAGTATCTCCTTTCCGATGCACTATTCCTTCTTTACTGCATCCCTCGCTCCGTCACATTGACGAATTAACACAGAAATAGCGTTGTTATGAAATGCTATGGGTTCTATGACATCTCCTTCTAAATCGAGTAACGTTTCTATGGAAAAGACGTAATTATCATTTGGGATACGAGTAACGCCTTTCCGATGCACTACACCTTCTTCACTGCATCCCTCGCTCCCTCACACTAACGAATTAACACAGAAATTGCGTCGCTATAAAATACTATGGGTACTATGACATCACCTTCTAAATCGAGTAACCTTTCAAAGGAAACGAGAGGATTTTCTTTTGGGTTAGGAGTGTCTCCTTTCCGATGCATTACTCCCTCAAGAAACTGCATCCATCGCTCCCTCACATTGACGAATTAACACAGATATTGCGTCGCTATGAAATACTATGTGTACTATGACATCTCCTTCCAAATCGAGTAACGTTTCTATGGAAATGACAGGATTTTCTTTTGGGATACGTGTATCTCCTTCCCGATGCACTATACCCTCTTTACTGCATCCCTCGCTCCCTCACATTGACGAATTACCACAGATAATGCGTCGCTATGAAAAACTATGGGTTCTTTGCCTTTACCTACTAAATCGAGTAGCGATTCTATGGAAACGTCAGTATTTTATTTTGGGATGCGAGTTTCTCCTTTCCGATGCACTACTCCTTCTTAACTGCATCCCTCGCTCCCTCACACTGACGAATTAACACAGAAATTGCGTCGCTATGAAGTACTATAGGTATGTGACAACTCCTTCTAATCGAGTAACGTATCACTGGATACGACAGGATTTTCTTTTGGGATACGACTATCTCCTTACCGATGCACTATTCTTTCTTTACTGCATAACTCGCTCCCTTACATTTATAAATTAACACAGATTTTTGCGTCGCTATGATATTCTATGGGTTCTATGACTTCTCCTTCTAAATCGAGTTACGTTTCAATGGAATCGACAGGATTTTGATTTGGGATACGAGTATCTCCTTTCCGATGCACTATTCCTACTTTACTGCATCCCTCGCTCCGTCACATTGACTAATAAGCACAGAAATTGCGTCGCTATGGAATACTATGGGTTCTATGACTTCTGCCTGTAAATCGAGTAACGTTTCTATGGAAACGCAAGGATTTTCTTTAGGGATACGAGTATCTCCTTTCCGATGCACTATTCCTTCTTTACTGCATCCCTCGCTCCGTCACATTGACGAATTAAACAGAAATTGCGTTGTTATGAAATGCTCTGGGTTCTATGACATCTCCTTCTAAATCGAGTAACGTTTCTATGGAATCGACGTAATTATCATTTGGGATACGAGTAACGCCTTTCCGATGCACTACACCTTCTTCACTGCATCCCTCGCGCCCTCACATTGACGAAATAACACAGAAATTGCGTCGCTATGATATACTATGGGTTCTATGACTTCTCCTTCTAAACCGGGTATCATTTCTATGGAAACGACAGGATTTTCTATTGGGATACGACTATCTTCTTTCCGATGCACTATTCCTTCCTGACTGCATCCCTCGCTCCCTCACATCGAGGAATTAACACAGAAATTGCGTCGCTATTAAATAGTATGGGTTCTAAGACTTCTCCTTCTAGATCGAGTAACGTTGCAATGGTACCGACAGGATTTTCATTTGGGATACGAGTATCTCCGTTCCGATGCACTATTCAATCTTTACTAAATCCCTCCTTCCCTCACATTGACGAATTAACATAGAAATTGCGTCGCTATGAAATACTATGCGCTCTATGACATCTCCTTCTAAATCGAGTAACGTTTCTATGGAAACGACAGGATTTTCTTTTGGGATACGACAATATCCTTTCCGATGCACTATTCCTTCTTTACTGCATCCCTCACTCAGTCACATTGAAGAATTAACTCAGAAATTGCGTCGCTATGAAAAGCTATATGTTCTATGGCTTCTCCTTCTAAATCGAGTATCGTTTCTATGGAAAGGACTGGATTTCCTTTAGGGTAACGAGTATCGACATTCCGATGCTCTATTCCTTCTTTACTGCATCCCTCGCTCCCTCATATTGGCAAATTAACACAGAAATGCGTCGCTATGAAACACTATGGGTTCTATGACTCATCCTTCTAAATCGTGTAACGTTCCCATGGAAACGACAGGATTTTCTTTTGGGATACGAGTATCTCCTTTCCGATGTAGTATTCCCTCTTTACTGCATCCCACGCTCCCTCTCAATGACGAATTAACACAGATTTTGCGTCGCTATGAAAAACTATGGGTTCCATGGCTTCTCCTACCAAATCGAGAAACATTTCTATTGAAACGACAGGATTCTCTTTTGGGATACGAGTAACTCATTTCCGATGCACTGTTCCTTCTTAGCTGCATCGCTCACTCCCTGACACTGACGAATTAACACAGAAATTGCGTCGCTATGAAATTTAATGGGTCTATGGCATCACCTTCTAAATCGAGTAACGTTTATGTTAACGACAGGTTTTTCTTTTGGGATACGACTATCTCCTTACCGATGTACTATTCCTTCTTTATTGCTACCCTCGCTCCCTCACATTGACTAATTAACACAGAAATGGCGTCGCTATGAAATACTATGGGTTCTATTACATCACATTCTAAATCGAGTAACGTTTCAATGAAAACGACAGGATTTTCTTTTGGGATACGAGTATCTCCTTTCCGATGCAGTATTCCTTCTTTACTGCATCCCTCGCCCCCTCACATTGACGAATTAACACAGAAATTGCGTTGCTATGAAATACTATGGGTTCTTTGACAACTCTTTCCAACTCGAGTAACGTTTCTATGGAAACGACAGGAATTTCTTTTGGGATACGACTATCTCCTTTACGATGCACTATTCCTTCTTTCCTGTATCCCTCGCTCCCTCACATTGACAAATTAACACCGAAATTCCGTCTCTATGAATTACTATGGGTTCTATGACTTCTTCTTCTAAATCGAGTAACGTTTCTATGGAAACGACAGGATTTTCTTTTGGGATACGAGTATCTTCTTTCCGATGCCCTATTCCTTCTTTACTGCATCCCTCGCTCCGTCACATTGACGAATTAACACAGGTATTGCGTTGTTATGAAATGCTATGGGTTCTATGACATCTCCTTCTAAATCGAGTAACGTTCCCATGGAAGCGACAGGATTTTCTTTTGGGATACGAGTATCTCCTTTCCGATGCACTATTCCCTCTTTACTGCATCACTCGCTCCCTCACATTGACGAATTACCACAGATAATTGGTCGCTATGAAAAACTATGGGTTCTATGGCGTCTCCGTCTAAATCGAGTAACGTTTCTATGGAATGGTCAGGATTTTCTTTTGGGATACGACTATCTCCTTTCCGATGCACTATTCCTTCTTTACTGCATTTCTCGCTCCCTAACATTGGCGAATTGATACAGAAAATGCGTCGCCATGAAATACTATGGGTTCTTTGCCTCTTCCTACTAAATCGGGTAGCGATTGTATGGAAACCACAGGATTTCTTTTGGGATGCGAGTTTCTCCTTTCCGATGCACTATTCCTTCTTTACTGCATGCCTCGCTCCCTCACATTGACGATTTAACACAGAAATTGCGTCGCTATGTTATACTGTGGGTTCTATGACTTCTCCTTCTAAACCGGGTATCATTTCAATGGAAACGACAGGATATTCTTTTGGGATACGAGTATCTCCTTTCCGAGGCACTATTCCTTCTTTACTGCATCCATCGCCCCCTCACATTGTCTAATAAGCACAGAAATTGCGTCGCTATGAAATACTATGGGTTCTATGACTTCTCCTTCTAAATCGAGTATCGTTTCTATGGAAAGGACTGGATTTTCTTTTGGAATACGACTATCTCCTTTCCGATGCACTATTCCTTCTTTACTGCATCCCTCGCTCCCTCACATTGACGAATTAACACAGGAATTGCGTCGCTATGAAACTCTATGGGATCTATGACTTTTCCTTCTAAATCGAGTAACGTTTCTATGGAAACGACAGGAGTTTGTTTTGGGATACGAGTATATCCTATCCGATGCACTATTCCTTCTTTACTGCATCCTTCCATCTCTCACATTGACGAATAAACACAGAAATTGCGTCGCTGTGAAATACTGTGTGTTCTATAACATCTACTTCTAAATCGAGTAACGTTTCTATGGAAACGACAGGATTTTGTTTTGGGATACAAGTATCACCTTTCGAATGCTTTATTCCTTCTTTACTTCATCCCCCGCTCCCTCACATTGACGAATTAACTAAGAAATTGCGTTGCTATGAAATACTGTTGGTTCTATTACATCTCCTTCCAACTCCAGTAGTGTTTCTATGGAAACGAGAGGAATTTCTTTTGGGATACAACTATCTCCTTTCCGATGCACTATACTTTCTTTACTGCATCCCTCGCTCAATCACATTGACGAATTAAACAGAAATTGCGTCCCTATGAGATACTATGGGTTCTATAACTTCTCCTTCTTAATCGACTAACGTCTCCATGGAAACGACATGATTTTCATTTGGGATTCGACCATCTCCTTTCCGATGCACTATTCCTTCTTTACTGCATCCCTCGCTCACTCCCATTGACGAATTAACACAGAAATTCCGTCGCTATGAAATACTATGGGGTATGTGATTTCTCCTACTAAATTGAGGAACGTTTCTGTGGAAACTACAGGATTTTCTTTAGGGATACGACTATCTCCTTTCCGATGCACTATTCCTTCTTTACTGCATCCCACGCTCCGTCATCTTGACGAATTATCACAGGAATTGCTTCGCTATGAAATTCTATGGGATCTATGACTTTTCCTTCTAAATCGAGTAACGTTTCTATGGAAACGACAGGATTTGGTTTTGGGATACGAATATCTCCTTTCGAATTCACTATTCCTACTTTACTGCATCCCTCGCTCCCTCACATTGACGATTTAACACAGAAATTCCGTCGCTATGAAATACTATGGGGTCTGTGATTTCTCCTACTAAATTGAGGAACGTTTCTGTGGAAACTACAGGATTTTCTTTAGGGATACGACTATCTCCTTTCCGATGCACTATTCCTTCTTTACTGCATCCCACGCTCCGTCATCTTGACGAATTATCACAGGAATTGCTTCGCTATGAAATTCTATGGGATCTATGACTTTTCCTTCTAAATCGAGTAACGTTTCTATGGAAACGACAGGATTTTGTTTTGGGATACAAGTATCACCTTTCGAATGCACTATTACTTCTTTACTTCATCCCTCGCTCCCTTACATTGACGAATTAACTAAGAAATTGCGTTGCTATGATATACTGTGGGTTCTATTACATCTCCTTCCAACTCCAGTAGTGTTTCTATGGAAACGAGAGGAATTTATTTTAGGATACGAGTATCTCCTTTCCGATGCACTATTCCTTATTTACTGCATCCCTCGCTCCTTCACATTAACGAATTAACACAGAAATTCCGGGGCTATGGAATATTATGTGATATGTGATTTCTCCTTTTAAATTGAGTAGCGTTTCTTTGGAAACGACAGGATTTTCTTTTGGGATACGAGTATCTCCTTCCCGATGCGCTATTCCTTCATCACTGCACTCCACGCTCCCTCAGATTGGCGAATTAACACATAAATTGCTTCGGTATGTAATACTATGGGTTCTATGACTTTACCTTCTACATCGAGTAACGTCTCCATGGAAACGACAGGATTTTCATTTGGGATTCGACCATCTCCTTTCCGATGCACTATACCTTCTTTACTGCATCCCTCGCTCAATCACATTGACGAATTAAACAGAAATTGCGTCCCTATGAGATACTATGGGTTCTATAACTTCTCCTTCTTAATCGACTAACGTCTCCATGGAAACGACAGGATTTTCATTTGGGATTCGACCATCTCCTTTCCGATGCACTATTCCTTCTTTACTGCATCCCTCGCTCACTCCCATTTGCGAATTAACACAGAAATTCCGTCGCTATGAAATACTATTGGTTCTATGACTACTCCTTCTAAATCGAGTTACGTTTCTATGGAAACGACAGTATTTTCTTTTAGGATACGAGTATCTCCTTTCCAATGCACTAATCCTTCTTTACTGCCTCCCTCGCTCAATCACATTGACGAATTAACACAGATATTGCGTCGCTATGTAATACTATGGGTTCTATGACTTTTCCTTCTACATCTAGTAACGTTTCTATGGAAACGATAGGATTTGGTTTTGGGATACGAATATCTCCTTTCGAATTCACTATTCCTACTTTACTGCATCCCTCGCTCCCTCACATTGACGATTTAACACAGAAATTCCGTCACTATGAAATACTATGGGGTCTGTGATTTCTCCTACTAAATCGAGTAACGTTTCTATGGAAACGAGAGGATTTTCTTTTGGGATACGAGTATCTCCTTTCCGATGCACTAATCCTCCTTTACTGCCTCCTTCGCTCAATCACATTGACGAATTAACACAGATATTGCGTCGCTATGTAATACTATGGGTTCTATGACTTTTCCTTCTACATCTAGTAACGTTTCTATGGAAACGACAGGATTTTCTTTTGGGATTCGAGTATTTCCTTTCCGATGCAGTATTCGTTCTTTTCAGCAACACTCGCTCCCTTACATTGGCGAATTAACCACAGAAATTGTGTTGCTATGAAATTCTATGGGTTCAATAACATCTCCTTCCAACTTGAGTAAATTTGTATGGAAACGTCAGTATTTTCTTTTAGGATACGACTAACTCCTTTCCGATGCACTATTCCTTATTTACTGCATCCCTCGCTCCCTCACATTAACGAATTAACACAGAAATTCCGGGGCAATGGAATACTATGGGATATGTGATTTCTCCTTTTAAATTGAGTAGCGTTTCTTTGGATACGACAGGATTTTCTTTTGGGATACGAGTATCTCCTTCCCTATGCGCTATTCCTTCATCACTGCATTCCATGCTCCCTCACATTGGCGAATTAACACATAAATTGCTTCGCTATGTAATACTATGTGTTCTATGACTTTTCCTTCTACATCGAGTAACGTCTCCATGGAAACGACAGGATTTTCATTTGGGATTCGACCATCTCCTTTCCGATGCACTATTCCTTCTTTACTGCATCCCTCGCTCACTCCCATTGACGAATTAACTCAGAAATTCCGTCGCTATGAAATACTATGGGGTCTGTGATATCTCCTTCTAAATTGAGTACCGTTTCTATGTAAACGACAGGATTTTCTTTTGGGATACGAGAATCTCCTTTCCGATGCACTATTCCTTCTTCACTGCAACCCTCGCTCCATCACATTGACGAATTAAACAGAGAAATTCCGTCGCTATGAAATACTATAGGTTCTATGACTTCTCCTTCTATCGCGAGTAACGTTTCTATGGAAACGACAGGATTTTCTTTTGGGATACGAGTATCTCCTTTCGGATGCACTATGCCTTCATTACTGCATCCCTCGCTCCCTCATATTGACGAATTATCTCAAATATTGCGATGCTATGAAATACTATTTGTCCTATTTCATCTTCTTCCAACTGGAGTAACGTTTCTATGGAAACGACAGGATTTTCTTTTGGGATACAGCTATCTCTTTTCGGATGCACTATTCGTTCCTTACTACATCCCTAGCTCCCTTGCATTGACGAATTAACACAGGAATTGCGTCGCTATGGAATACAGTGTTCTATGACTTCTCTTTCTAACTCGAGTAACGTGTCTATGGAAACGACCGGATTTTCTTTAGGCATACGAGTATCTCCTTTGCGATGCACTATTCCTTCTTTACTGCTTCCCTCGCTCCCTCACATTGACGAATTAACACTAAAATCGCGTCGCTATGAACTACTATGGGTTCTATGGCTACTCCTTCTAAATCGAGTATCGTTTCTATCGAAAGGACAGGAATTTCTTTTGGTATTCGACTATCTCCTTTCCGATGCACTGCTCCTTCTTTACTGCATCCCTCGCTCCCTCACATTGACGAATTAACTCAGAAATTGCGTTGCTATGAAATACTGTTGGTTCTATTACATCTCCTTATAACTCGAGTAACGTTTCTATGGAAACTAGAGGATTTTCTTTTGGGATACAACTATCTCCTTTCGGATGCACTATTCCCTCTTTACTGCATCCCTCGCTCCCACACATTGACGAATTAA